>NC_142798.1:53822255-53999612 GCF_049724085.1 Artemia sp. Qi Xiang Cuo | reverse complement strand
AACGTAAAAGCTTCATGCAATAGTCTAATGATGGAGAATCAGTTTTCATTATATCGGCAAGCATTCCCTGAGAAAATATCTTCCTTTGAATAGACAGCATTAGAAAATCATCAGCTAGAATCAAACGTTTTTCCATAAGCACTAGATTCCCCATGATTCGCTCGTTCTCAAATCTATCCATTTTTTGGAGTCCTAACACTCTCACAACCAACTTCAGACTAACCACCCGGAGTTTTTTTTTCTACTCTAAAAATATACGCTAGTCTACTATAGAAAGAAAAATACCTTAGATTTAGAAACAATTTTATTGAGCATAATTACAACAATAACAATCACTGATTCATTTTGTTCTCATCAATATATTTCACTAGCGCATCTAATGCTGCCTAAAGTCTATTTATATGCACAATATTCAGTTTCGCAGCAAAACATAATTGCTTCACCATTTTAAATTTGCTTAATGATATCAGGTATCTAGCATACATATCGTCCCATTGAAGGCATAGTCTACAACCTCCTGTTATTTCCACAGCCACATTTGGTACTCATATATCTTTGCTGCTACCGGCTCCACCATCAATCTCCAATAGTGTAAATGCTCCATTCATTTTCTCTACTAATATCCTCTCAAATAAACTATTCTCTCTGAATTCAATTCTCTTACTAATATGAATTGCAATGAAAATCACTCCTTTTATTCGAATCCAATCACCAATCAAGTTATCGTATATAGCGTAACCTCCGCTGTCTCTGATTGGCCCTAAAAAATGGGTGTTGCATCAAAAACCAGGCTGGTTGTGTTATACACTCTCGACTATACTCTCAAAACGTGTTTGACCACTATATAGGTTTGGCTCGCTTTTTGCAATGTGCACGTCAAACTGTACTGTATATTCTTGTGAAATTCCTTGTGCAATTGAAATATATAGCAATAACCAGTCTGCATGTCTTATACAATCTTGAATATAGTTTCAAAATGTTATCGTAACTATAGGCCTACGAGTAAGCGAAATGGGTATTTTCTCATACTAATAACTTAGTGATTTTGTAATAAAATGTCCGCGATGTAACTAAACTTAAACAGCAGAATATTTTCACGGGAAAAAAATAGATTAATCAGAGAATGTACATTTTATCCATTATTCAAAAGCGTAACGTTACTTTAACATAAATTCAAAATCGTACGAAAATTGGTGCGAACGTAACCTCGGCGGCAACCCTGCCTCAGGAAAAAAGAAAAACAGAAAAATAAACGCGCATCCGCGACCATTCCTCTCGAAAGGAGAAAATACATATTTTCACATTTTTGTAGATAAGGGCTTGCAAGTTCACAAATAATAAACTTGAATGTGAAAAAGAGGGAAATGATGTGGGATTAGTAACCCACTTTCACAATTAAGAAAGCCTTTGGTGGAACACATAGTAGTAACAAACTGTAGGTAAACAACAACCCTTGTCGATAAAAACCTAAATTATAAAAAAGTCTGACTATAAAATATGCAACAACAGAATTAATCATTCATATCAATTCTGAAATGTACTAATTTGGAGTTACACATTAAAACCTTCTAGCGCGCGAAAATTTGCATAATTTTAGCACCATGATATAAGTTTCCCCAAAAAGGGGTGCCATCTTGGTTGGGGAGTTGATTGGGGAGTGGATAATACTTAATTTTCGAAGGTAAATGCACTAAATAAGCTCTTTTCTCGAAGTATTGCTGTGCATAAGTTAAATCTTGATTTAAAGAGTCAGATTTGAGGGATGGTAGTCCGCCCAATCATAGTTTAATCCTGGGTATGCGACGAATAACGAACAGAAATTAAACAAAAAGAGCAAGTTTTCTCAAATGAAAGTGAAGAACAACATTAAACTCAAAAGAAACAGAACCGACCCCGGATATTGGGACAGCCCCAAGGAGGAGCTGTCCCCTCCTTGATCTCTCATTTTTTAACCAAAATCTTGGTTTTGTGTCCCAATTCTTTAAGAATATCTGTTTAAACCACAGGTCTGTTGAATTGAATTAAGAAGTGTTTTTAAAGGACTATAAAACTTAAGCATAAAGAGCGGGGGTTGAGAAAGGGGTAGCCATCTGATTTGCGGGATAATTGATGTTCGTTTAAATCTTATACATTTGAGAAAACTTGTCTTTTTTATTTATCGTATACAAAGTCTACTTTTGTTCGAACATTAGTTCTTATAGGCGATATGAAATGAGCAACTCTAAATTCTTTGAATATCCTGATTAAAATGACTGCCTGAAATTTTTGGCGCAAGTTTAAAATTTCAGGGACATTATTGTGGGAAAGGGGTCAAATGACCCAATTTTTTGCTTCGGGAGATGGACATTATTTTTGAGTAGCACGAAAGGGTATAAACAACATTTTTTCCCATCTTCTTCCAACCGTCCGACAGGCTTTGCTTCTAGTTCAAATTTTATCCCCTCCCCCACACACACGCAAATTAGGGGTATTACAGCACCCAATATTAAATCGATATTTTACATTTACTGCGCAACTACACAATTTCAATAGCCTAAGCCTGTCATTTACTTATTCAAATAATTATAAAATGCCACTCAAGATATTGCAAAGAAACCACGGATTAAAGGAATCTTCCATTTAAGAATCTGAGTTTATCCAAAATTAAAGGTTTGAAGAAAAAACAAATATTTAAAAAATGGTAAATTTTTGTTATTCATATCATTGACTTAAGAACAAAGTAAACATACTACTCGATGCCTTTTTTAATGTTCTTTCCAAATATAATAATCATTTATGTCGGGACTGAATTTTACCCCCACCCCTTTATATACCAATTCAGGGTATATATTTGCACATTGGGGGGGGGGGGTAAATTTTATTTCTGTCGTAAATGAGAGGTAAGTTTAAACTCCCCCCCCCCACCCCCCTAATGTGCAAATATATACCCTGAATTGGTACAAAATTATCACTAAAAATCGTAGGCTTCAGGAAAATTATATTTGTATTTTCGAATTAAAATTAGGGGTGAATTTTCGGCCATAGGCTACATAGATTTTTTTTTAATTTTAATTTAAGAAAAAAAAATCTAGGTAAAATTCTACTTTAGCTGCTTTTGACTATTTTGGAAAGGAGTTAGGTTAGGAAAATGAAAGTTTAAGGGATGATTCTACAGGCTAAAGTATGTCATGGGAAGGTATTTTGAAGTACATATCTCTACTCCTTCTCCCTCTAGAGGGTTCTGACCTTTGATGACCTTTAAAAATATGTGTGTTATAAAAGTGAAACCTTGCAAAATAGATCTTCTGCTTGAATGAAGTACAACAAAATTGTTTTCATCTTCCCAACTTTGCTCAATCCAAATTTATAAGGTTTTAAAGATATGGAAACTCATTTCCAAAATTTTTAAAAAAAAAACATATATTGCTTAAAATTCTACTCAAATAACAGGAATTGCACTTTTTAGAACTAAAGCCAGAGAAAAAGAAACTGATAACTGGAAATAAAGGTAAAATGTTGTTTTGTCAAAATTTCAATAGATAGCCTAGGCTATAGACCTGTTATGAAGGCAAATTTCAGGACCCTCTAGAGAGAGAAGGAGTGAAGGTAGGAACTTCAAAATGCCTTCCCAGGACATAGGCTACTTTAACCTATAGACCCATCCCTGAAAGTTTTATTTTCCTAACCTAACCCCTTTCCAAGATAGCCAAAAGTAGCTTAAGTAGAATTTTACCAAAATCTATGCTACTCCTTCCTGGTTCCAGTCCACGATTCTTCATAGCCTGTTAAGCTAGGCCACATCTATTCTATGCCTCTGTCCTAGCTAAATGAAGTTTTTTACTCAGTTAGTAAACGAACACCCGATGTTTTGTATCAAAATCACTCTGGCCTGTCACAAAGAACTTACCTCTTTATACACTTTGTTTCAAATGTCAAATTTATACTTTATCTATCAATCATAAACTAATAATACATAAACTATCAATCGCGTCGAAGTCTCTTCATCAACTGAACTTAAAAAAGTCCATACCATACTCCCTTCGCAATAAACAAGCAAGTTGTTACGTTTAACAGGATGACAACTGGGTTTAACTCAAGATTTAGCGAAATGCGAGTATCCAGAGAATTATATTTAATGGAATGATGACTCTAAAGAGTTTTAAATGGGAGTATTTTAATAACAACCTCACAATCCTCAGGGCAAGGGTACAAGTTATAATAGTTGCCTTTTATTGACATATAGGGTTTTTAAAGAAGGAACAGTCACATAAAATTCGGAGGGGCTCATTAGATTGGAAATCAGAAGCTCTAGTAACCATTTTAAGAGTCAAAGTGATCGCTGGGCGACTAGCCCCCCCCCCCACACACCCTCTTTACCCCAAATGCTTCCGAGAGAAATATTAAGGTAGCCAGCCATTTTGTTCAAAATAGTCTAAAGATCATGTAGCAAGGCCTTCGGGCTTGAAACAACCCCTTCGAGCCTAGGGGCAAGCAAGGCCGTACCCAGGATTTTTTTCGAAGTGGTTTTTAATCAGATGTTTTCGTGGGGGGGGGGGTTATACGAAAAACCTAAAAAATGCATACAAAATTTGTTTATTTCCTTTTTTGTTACGTTTTTACGATTCAGACAAGAATTTTGGGGGGGGAGGTAAAACCCGCCCCCCTCTGGTTATGTCTTTGGGGGCATGGGTTGTAAGTTATACCATGGGCGTACGGACGGGGTGGCTGTGGGGGTGGGGCAGCCTCCCCCCTATAACTTCAAATTTACGCTAGATATGGTTGAAAAGGCTGTTGAAAAAGGTTGATGGTTAAAAAAGCAGTCGATAAAAGGTAGATCTTTGAAAAAGCTGGAAATAAACAGCTGGAATGACAGAATAAAAGTCAAACAATCATCCATATGCAATTATCCATAATGTCTTGGAAAAATTTATCGGTACTTTCACATTATCCGGGCCTCTCGAAAAAGTCAAGTTTGGTTAATGCTAATGAAATAAAATGAAATAAGATGAATATGTAATAGTTTAGAAACAAATTTGGGCTATATATCTGCACATTTGGGGTGGGGAGTAAAGCATTGCATATATTAGATACGTAACCTAAGCTAACCTAGGTACCTTTCCTCCCCTCCCCCCTCAAACCCAAAAGCCACCGTTGAATATCTTATGAGCAATGCAAACCACGCTATCATTGCCCTGTCTACAGCGGTCATCATGTCAAAAACGGGTTTTATAATTGTCTTCTCTATAGTGATTAAGCCGAGAGGCCCGGATAATGCAAAAGTACCGATTTATCTCTAATCCCAGAAGATTAATTAATGCTGAAGCTTATTGATGATTTATGATTTATGGTGATTACTTCTTAATAAAGATTTCATAGGTATGACAGAACCTGCTGGCAATGTAAGGTTTTGGGAACTGCCAATATAACTTCAGCCCCCCTTCATCACAGAATCGGTTGCCCCCCCCCTAGAGAAGAAGCTACGTACGTCCATGAGCTATGCCCTGGGAGCATTTAAGGTTTTTTTATGGAATGGGTGGTCATATAAACTTCAGATGGGGTTCATTTGATTGGAAATTGGAAGTTATAGTGACCTTTCTAAGTGTCAAAAGTGATCGAAGAGCACCGCACCCCCTTTCTGACGTCTTCTTTTCCCCAAATGCCCCCAATAGAAATTTTGAGATAGTCAATTCTGTTCAAAATAGTCCAAAGATCATGTAACAAGGCCTGCGGGGTTGAAACAACCCCTTAGAACCTGCGGGTAGGGGTTGTAAGTTATGCCCCGGGGGTATTTAAGGTTGTATGGAAGGGGTGGTCGTATAAACTTTAGAGGGGGTTCATGTAATTGGAAATTGAAAGTTGTAGTTCCCTTTTAAGAGTCAAAATTAATGAAGGGCAACACGCCTCCCCCCCCCTCTGACGCTCTCTTTTCCCCAAACGCATCTGATCGAAATAGTGAGATAGCCATTTTGTTCAAAATAGTCCAAACTACATATAACAAAGCCCCCAGGGCTGGGGCACCCATATGAGGGGGGGGGGTATTGGGGCTCCAGCAACCCCCTTGGCGGAATGATGCTGCCTTATCTTTTGTATTTTTGTTTTGAGATTTATATTATGCAGCATTGGAAGTGCCGATTAGACCAGGTAAGCCGCCCCTAAAATTCAGCTTATAAGCGCCCATGCTCCAGGGTTGACACAACCCACCAGAGCTCCGGGACAAGGGTTGTAAGTTATGCCCTGGAGTATATAAAGTTTCTTTGGAAGGGGTGGTCGTTGTTAAGGGGAGTGTTGAATTCAAGCAAAACGCTTTATGTGCATACGGATTGTCAGAAAGGCGTAACTCAGGAATGAATGAATATATCAATTAGGAACTTTCAGGAAACGATAAAGGAGATGATAAATTGACCAAAAAGGCAATATTTGCGAACTACAACTACTGCTATAATTAACACCACTACTACTGCTACCACTACTAATTGTACTACTACTACCACCACACTACTACATTTACAATATTGAGGAGAAATTTGAACTGAACCAAAAGACATTAGGCGCAGGCGCATCGGCGTAAGTAGCTTCTTCTATCGGGGGGAGGTGAGGCAGCCAATTATGTGATTAAGGGCAGGGGACTGAAGTTATATTGGCAGTTCACAAAACCTTATATTACCAGCAATTTCTATCATACCTATTAAATCTTTATTAATAAGTAATCAGCAAAAACCACAAATCATCAATAAGCTTCAGCATTAATCAATATTCTTGGATTAGAGCAAAATCTTTCCAAGACATTATGGATAATTGCTTCTTGTTTGACTTTTAATCTGTCATTCCAGCTGTTTATTTCCAGCTTTTTCAACCATCTACCTTTTATCAAGTCCCTTTTGAGCCATCTACCTTTTCTCAATTGCTTTTTCAACCATCTGCTTTTTCAGCCAAATCTAGTGTAAATTTGAAGTTCTAGGTGGGCAGCTGCCCTCCTCTCCCCCCTTTCGTACGCCCATGTGCATGCACATTGTCAAAACAATGTATCTCAAAGAATGGATTAGGATAGTAAATTGGTACTGTTATTTATTTAGTTGGGAAGGCTTAAAGGGAAAGATCACCTGACCAAATGGCAATATGTGAACGCTACTACTAATATTGCTACCAATAGTCCACTACTACATTTACTACTACTACTACTAATATCACTTCAATTACCACTTCAATAAGGGAATTTCAATTTTAAGGGAATTTCGGGGGGGAAGGTTAACTGAATCACAACACGCCGTCTGTATGTTGATTGTCAAAAGAGAGAATCAGCAATATCTTACGAACAGTTTTGTCAATATAAACAGACTATGTCAATACAAAACGAACAGAAATTAATTAAAAAAAACTTTTTCCGCAAAATAAGTTTTTCAAAAAAAGTAAAGAACTCCATTCAACCAAAAATGAACAAAAATAGAATCAAATGATCTACCAAGCATACAACTACCACAAATCAGTATCGATAAATAAATGAACTAGATAAATTATTTATTAAAATAAATAACAGAGTCAACCTCAAAACAATAAGAAATTAATATGAGTAGGGTTTTAAAACCTGTTGGCTTTCTAAAAGCCAGAATATAATCTGTACTTTACTGAAAAACATTCTTTTAAATGTTTTCATTTTTATAACTTTAAGAAATAAAAAATCCATTAAGATTGTAAGGAATAAATATCAGCATATGTATATTAAACTGACAATGCACATTTTTTTTCAATAAAGTCTTTTGATTTTTTTTTAGTAAAATACAAATATATATTCTGGCTTTTAAAAACCATAGGGTCTTAAAACCCTACTCATAATAATTTCTGCTCGTTTTGAGTTTGACTCTGTTATTTATTTTAATTTTTGTTTGTTTTGGGTTTCATGTATTTATTGATTCTGGTTGGTGGTAGTTTTTTACTTGGTAGGTTATTTGATTCTATTTTTGTTCATTTTTGGTTTAATAGAGTTCTTTACCTTTTCTTGAAAAACTTATTTTGTGGAAGAAATTTTTTAATTGATTTCGAAAAATAACAAAGTTTTATGGAGAAAAGTAAAGCTATATTAAAACAAAATACGAGCAGAAATAAAGTCATGAAATAATCAAAGACAGCTAGTGGTAAAAAACTGTAATAAGGAGCAACACGGCCCACTATCAATTGAAACTCTAAAAGAAACGGAATTTTTATAGCAATAGACGTGAAGAAAATAATCTTTTAAGCTGATTCCAAGTATATAAAATTCAACCCCAGTTTAATATTACCCAACAAAAGTTACCAGTCTGAGAAAATTTATCTAATTTTTGAAAAAAAGGGGGGAGGGGGAAACAACCCCAAAATTACAAGTATCTAATGTGAAATATATCAGATTCAGCGTATGAAAAAACGGAAAAGAAGAGTTTTCAAGCTCCCATCTGCAAAAATATGGAATTTTGTACTATCTGAAAGAAGATGATAATGGTAATAAGCTTACCTAAGCTATGGATGTCAGGTATTGTGTTATCTTGGAACGATAGAGAGTCTTGAATTTGAACCTGATGATGACAGGCACAGGTCCTGTCGAAATTATCGTTCCAAGATAACACAATACCTGACATCCATAGCTTAGGTAAGCTTATTACCATTATCATGTACAAGAGTCAGGTTTGCCTCAGAGAATATATTCTGAAAGAAGGAAGATCACATATCCTTTTTTTTTAAGGTATCCCCCAGGGGTGATTGCATCAAACCAATATTCCTAAAGGATCGAGAAACGGCTCATTGGATTTGAAATTGAAAGTTCTAGTTCCCATTTTAAATGACCAAAAAGATCGGAGGGCAACAAGCCCCCTTCCCAAGCTCCTTTTTCCCAGAAGTCACACGATCAAAATTTCGAGATAACAATAGTTGTTCAACATAGTTGAAAGGTCCAATAATTCTAGGGATTAAACGACCCCCCCCCCCCACACACACCCCTACGGAAAGGGAAAGAAGTTATGAAATTTGCCCATTGTTTACATATAGTATTTGTTATTGGGAGGTATACAGACATTGTTCGGGGAGGGGCATTTCCTGCAGGGGGGGATTTTCCACAGCAAAAATTATTTGTGGAGAAGGAATTTTTTGGGGGGATTTTTTTTTCAAGGGACATTCACATGGTGGGAAGAAGGATTTCCCATGGAGGAGAGACAGATTTCACGTTATTATTTGAAAAACTGGTTGAAATTAAACAAAAAAAAAAAAAAACCACCAAGTTTTTTTCCAACTGAATGAAAAGAAAAACATTAAAATTTAAAACAAACAGAAATTATTCCATATTTGATGGAGGCTTCCCCCTTCTCAATACCTCACTCTTTACGCTGAAGCTTGGCTTTTTGTCCCATTTCTTTACAAACGATTTCTGAAAAACCAAGGGGTCGTTTAATTAGAATAAGAAACTTTTATAAAGCACTAAAAAACTTTAGCGTGAAGAGAGAGGAATTGAGGAGGAGGTAGCTAATTTCATAAATGGAATAATTTCTGTTTGTTTTAAGTTTAAATGTTGCTCTTTAATTTCAGTTGAAAATACTTGTATTTTTATCTAATTTAACCTTAGACCGAACAGAAATTACCGTCAATCAATAAATGAACCCAGAATGAACGGAAACCAAGCGAACGAACGGAAATGGGTGTCTCATTAGCTGAAAACTTTTGGAGATCGTTCTCTAGGACAAGAAAATTGTACCTCAAAGGCTTCCCAACGGAATACTCTGAAAAAGAGACGCATGACCAAGTAAATAAAAAAAACACTAAGTGCACCTATTTTTTCAAATTATTTAAACTGTGGCCGGGAATGGGAATGGCTGAGTCGTACAATCCATAGAAAAATTTCATATCGTAGAAATGGTACATTCCATTTTAATTATTCAATGGAACACGATAGGATTTACATTACCTCACCTGTTGACACTGAAATAATTCATCTCAATGATAATCTGAGAGATGTTCTTGGTTTTAAACAGAATATGGTTAATGGGAAAAACGCTGGTACTGTTAACGGGATGGATCAAGTTATTTTTGCTGATTATCCACCTTGTTTCGCCTCGGACTATTGCATATTTCTCTATGCATCCTTTGTGGAAACATCGAGAGCAGGTAATTCAATTGTCCCCCTCCTACGTGTTCTTGAACGGAAAACAATTCATGAACTTGTTCATCACTAATATAAAGCATCTTCAGTATGTTTCTGTAAACACTTCGTATTTGGAAATCTGTCAATTAACACTAAGAAGTGAATTGGGTGATCCTCTAGAAATAACAAAAGGCTTAGCAGTGATTACATGTCATTTTCGACCCATTGTGTGCGACATAACCTCCTAAAATGAACAATAGAAGAATTCCATTTGTCTGTCCCGATATCGATTGCTATGTTGGTGCTCTGAGCCCACGTCAAATAGGCAATGGATTGGACTACTACAAGGGGCGTACTGTAATGTCTGGTTATGGCTGTGGCAGCCGGTTTATTCGATTGTTTTGTGCTATGCTACCCCATGCCAGACAATAACTTGTACTTGCTGTATCGAATTTTGTTATGTCGAAAAAACAAGATCCGGGGATTAGGCAGAAATTTCAACGAAATATTTAAAAAAAATATTAGATCCTCAGCAAGAGTCGTTTGTGAGCAATTAAAATCTCAGAAAAATGGGAAGGGATTGAAAAGGATGCGTGCGGGCCATTAACTCACCAGTCTCCACCCAGGCGGGAAGCGAAGGACATCAACAAGGAGTTTGAGTAATAAAACGACGAAGACCAATAAGAAGAAGAAAAAGAAAAAGATTGTTAGATTAAAGAAGGATTTCTTCTCTTAAGATGACTTATCTCCCCCACAAGGAATCACATCCATGAATCAGTTCCTCATTGAATCTGTTCAATGCTTAAAATGTTGATGTCAGTGTTAAGTATGGCTACTATGAACAATTTCATTCCCAGAAACCCCTCTCGGAAAATATACACTTTCAAATATTTTCCAATGAAGGCTGTTTCATTGGTTTGTCATCAACATTTATTGATTTAAATGTTGCGATGAAGAAAAAGTCAGATAATACAACTCCAAATTACGCCAAAGGTCTCTCCTACGAAAACTGTATTCTACACAACCTGTTCAAACAAATTAATGTATTTATTAATGGTACATTGATGAGCACTAGCAATAACTTATCCAACTATGCAAGCTACATACAATTTATGATGATGACACGAAAAACATATAAAGAGTTGAGAGGACAGTCATTGGGCTATGAATATCAATCAGGTATTAATACTGACGGTGAGTTGACTGGTGCAGTGACCGAGGAGTATCATTTAGTTGGAAAATTAAATCATGAGACATTCAATATATCCCAATGGTTTTCCCCGAATGTCAAGATTGAAACAAAGTTGCAACAGGCTCCTTCGAATTTCATTTTCAGAAAAACACTCCCTGCAGCACCCGATACAAATGTCATTATCACATCGGCAATTTTCCACGTTCGAAAACAACAAGTTATGAGCTCTGCTGCATTGGTATTGGAAAAGCTAAGAGCCAATGGCAACAGCATTAAACTTTTTGTCCCCCTTACGATCACCAATCAACGTCACATTGCCACCGGCTCTCGTAGCTATACCGATTCATCATTTATCAATGGAGAAATCCCATCAAAATGGCTTGTGGCCTTTGTGAAGAGTGGCAGTGCCGTTGGATCCTGGACTGAATCCCCCCATGATTTTAATTTTTTTGGTCTATCTAGCCTTGTGTGCAAAGTGAATGATATTCCACTGTACACTCTATCATTTGACAAAAAATCCTATAGAACTCTGTATGAGTTGACCACGCAATCCCTAGATCATGACTCCCAGCTATTTGAAAATGGAAGAACCGATTCAATGTTTTCAAAAAATCATGGTATAATTATTTTGGACTTGTCGGGGACCCAGGATATGAGCATAGTACGAACAGGGAATGTACGTTTAGAGTGCACATTTGCCGATGCTTTGACTGAAAGTATAACGCTATTATCATTGGGTCAATTTGAAACCTATTGGGAATTCACACCCGACGGCAGTGTTTTACTAGACCTAGCACCATGAACAAAAACCAAATAATCAACGTATTTAGTACGGATCCATACATGTCCCAGTACAAGTCCTATTGCATACCATCGGACTTCATTGAAAAAATTCCAAGTATTAACAATACCCTAATCATTGCTAATAGCAGTCCATCGACTTTGAAGACCGGCCATTGGCTATGCATCTTTCAAACAGCGAAGCATATTGAATTTTTTGATCCTCTTGGCCTATCTATAAATTCTACACTCCATACATCAGCAACTTTATTGAAAGCAGTGGAAAAATTATTATTCAAAATCAAAGGAGAGTACAGGATTTAACGACTACGAAATGTGGCTTTCATGTACTACTCTTTTTCATGTTCAGATGTCGAGGCTATACCTACAAGCAGTTTCTCAACATTTACGTCGACTTACCTCGATTGAACGACTTTCTAGTGGAAAATATACTTATAAGCTTTTTTAATATTGATTTTACTGCCCTACGAATAAAATGTTCTAAAAATTTATTTTAAATTTTTTATTAATAAAAATATTTTATTTACATGATAAAAACGACTTTTCTACTCTTTAGATTTCATCTTCTACTAGGTATAGGTATTTGTCGAGAACAACCAATGCAGGTAGATTATCTGAATTCACAATATACTGATCCTGATGTTCTGCAATGTCAGGGTCACATTTTCTACTGTAGAGTGTAACTTCACTCTTGTCATATCTCTTTGTATAGTCAATGATACTATTCTCATTCATTTTATAGAATTCACATGTTTCAATTTGCCTATTTGAAGCAACGTCACAAACAGTGTCCTCAAGTGGCGAATCACATTTCGTCACAGCCAAATAAAAATCAGTGGGCTTATAATCATAGTAGCCATTGTCTTCACTACGATGACGTAGAAACCAAATTCTTTTGTTGTTCCAACAGTTGAATCGCTGACCCTGCTCCTCCTCCCAGAACAATCTAAAGCCACGACGATACCAATCTCTTAGCAATAAACTAAAATCACGCTTAGGATTCTTACCAATCATACCAGGATGTGTATTCTCCCACTGTTTAGATTTATCATACTGGCAATTGGAGCATAGGTGCTCTCTAGGATGAGAGTCACACACCTCTTCAAGACAGGAATCACAACCTTTAATTTGTACAGCATATCCTCTATGCAATTTACATGGTTTGCATAATCTGTACTTTTCATCATACTCATCAATCATTGTGCAATTCTCACATGATGTCCAGCTGCCCAGTGTGTACATGCATAGTGGACATGTATGGAACATTTTTTCATGTGTTGAGACTCTCACTGCCATAATGAAACTCAGCTACCAACAACAATCTGAATGGGATAGAGAGAGGAGTAAATCATCCTTGAACTCCATCTTTCTCACGAGAAAAAAGGCCTAAATTTCTAAACTAATGTTTAAAAGCATATTGACAATATCATTTTGCTCTGTCGTGATTAATATGTCATTATATTGTGTAAATGCATTTGGACCACAACGTAAAAGCTTCATGCAATAGTCTAATGATGGAGAATCTGTTTTCATTATATCGACAAGCATTCCCTGAGAAAATATCTTCCTTTGAATAGACAGCTCTAGAAAATCATCATCTAGAATCAAACGTTTTTCCATAAACACAAGATTCTCCATGATTCGCTCTATCTCAAATCTATGCTTTTTTTAGAGTCCTAGCACTCTCACAACCACCTTATGACTAACCTGAATTTTTTTTCTACTCTTAAAAAAAATACATGCTTTCCTAATATAGAAAGAAAATAGCTGTGATTTAGAAACACCTTTATTGAAAATAGTTCATAAAAAAATAATTCCAAAATCAGTTTCTTTCAATCAGTGTATTTCATTAGTGCATGAAACAATAACTGAAGTCTATTTATATGAACAGAGTTAAGTTTCGCAGAAAAGAATAATAGTTCCTCCCATTTAAATTTGATCAATGATATCACATATCTAACATGCATATCATACCATTCAAGGCATAGTCTACAGCATCCTATAGTTTCCACAGCCACGTTTGGTCCTCGTATATCTTTGCTGCCGGCTCCAACATCCACCTCCAATAGTGTAAATGCTCCACTCATTTTCCCTACTAATATCGTCTCAAATAAACTATTCTCTCTGAATTCAATTCTCTTACTAATATGAATTGCAATGAAAATCACTTCTTTTATCCAATTACTAATCAAGTTATCGTATATAGAGTAACCTCCGCTCTCTCTGATTGGCCCTAAAAAATGGGTGTTGCCTCAAAAACCAGTTTGGTTGCGTTATACAATCTCAATTATGCTTTCAAAACGTGTTTGATCACTTTATAGGCATATAATATAAAAGGATTGGTCGCTTTTTGCAATGTGCACGTCAAACTTTACTGTATATTCATGCCTCTGGTGTAAGTTCTGTACCTTATACATGGATACTACAAATGGCAACCTTATACCCAACATGCTGCCTCAGACCTCTGAGCTGTATTATCTAAAATATATATTTCCTCGCTAAAGACATCTCAATAATATAGGATTTATCTATGCCAAACTTCCTCAACAATTCACTGAAACTATGCCTAGTTGATAAAAATAGTAAGCTTATTCCCTACATGCTGCCTCAGACCCCTTAGCTGTATTCTCTAAAATATATATTTACTCGCTAAAGATATCTCAATAATATAGGATTCACCTATGCCAAACTTCCTTAACAATTCTCTCAAATTATACCTAGTTGAGGAAAATAGTACCCTTATTTTTTTTAGTATTAAACAGTTTCAATCAAATAAACGAGAATATTCAAAACAGAAGTCATTTATCAGAAATCTCCTGAAACCTAGATCTCGGAAGTTCATTATGATATTTTTTATTATCATTAAACAGTTCCAATCAAATAAATGAGAATATTCAAAGAAAAAGAAGAAATTTTCACTGAAACCTACTGAGATCTAGATCTTGAAAGGTCATTATTTAATTTTTTTATTATTAAACAATTTCAAACAAATAAATTAGAATATTAAAAGAAAAATATAACGCCTATGCCAAACTTCCTTAACAGCTTTCTGAAATTATGTCTAGTGAAGAGAATGGCGAGATTATTCCCAACATGCTGCCTCAGACCTCTCCTGCTGTATTCTCTAAAATATATATTTCCTGGCTAAAGATATCTCAATAATATAGGAATCACCTATACCGAACTTCCTTAACAACTTTCCGAAACTATACCTAGTTGAGAAAAATAGCAACCTCATGCCCTACATGCTGCCTCAGACCTCTGAGCTGTATTCTCTAAAATGGATGTTTCCTCTCTAAAGATATCGCAATAATACATGATTCACCTATACCAAACTTCCTTAACAACTCTCCGAAACTATACCTAGTGGAGGAAAATAGTTCCCTTATTTCTATTATTATTAAACAGTTTCAATGACATAAACAAGACTATTCAAAAAAAGAAGTCATCTCGTTACCCAAAATTTGCATGAGGAGAAAAATAAGGCCATTTAGGTGTAATTTATAAGCTCAAACTCATCAAATCACTAAATCCAGTTACTAAATTTGTCCAACATTCTCTTCTTCTCTCTTAATCTCTCTTAATCTGTCTCAATCTCTCTTAATTTCCCTCAAACCCTTTCAATCTGATTCTCCCAAATAATCCCCTAAAATGTGTCAATCTGTTTCGCCCAAATAATCACATAAAATGTGTCAATCTGTTTAGCCCAAATAATCCCCTAAAATGTCTCAATCTGTTTCGACAACTATGCACTGATACATTTAAATTCCCATGAAACTATTCCCGCGTTAAATATACTCAGACTCTCTTAATCTCTCTTAATCTCATTGTATCTGGTTTGAATTTCTGAACATTATCTAAGATGTCCTAGTTACACTATTAAGGTATCGAAATAATAATTCCAGAATTTATCTCTTACACTAAAGTAGAGAAGCCTTTTAGTTTCTTAATTCACCTCATGATACATTATAATCCTCATGATACATCATCATTGTCGATTATGCAAATCTAAGCTAACAATTCTTGGAAGTACAGGTCTGACGTCACTCCTGTTAGTATGTATTAGGCTTAGAAACATATCTGATTGGCCTAGAAATGGGCCTGTGGCCTTTTGCTGGTCGGATGTCAATATCGACCTCTACTCTTGCACTATAGCTTGCTTTCTGTGCAAACTATCAAAAGTTCGCATTGGAACTGTCAGTAAGGAACAGCACTGGGTATAAAAAACCAATCTCTATCCAAAACCGAAACGGTTTTGCTGAAAATTACACAATAAAGTTCGGCGATACATAAGTTATCAAGCCCCTGTGTCTTAGACTACTGTTAGAAGGCTCATTTGAATGGATATTGGAAGTTCTAGTGGTCCTTATAAGTTTCAAATCAGATTACGGAACATTAAAGTAGTATTTTCTTTCGTTTTGCGGTTATCAAGTTATTCGGGAATCGAATAATTCTGTTACAGAGTGAAAATTGTTAGATAGCCAATCAATTTGAAATTATCAAAACATTTTTGTTTTACCATCCATCTTTTTTCCCTTCCTAAAGTCGTAGTACAAGACATTACGAATGCAAGAAATGCATTCGTTGCAAATGACGGTCATCGTTTGAACTGTGGCCCATGACATATTCAGTCTACACAAAATAAATGGTTACCCATTTTGACCGACATGGTTCATCTGATACTTTACAGATTTACACAAAAAATTTGTATAGTTTCGTGCCAGTTGATAGAGAGGAGGATCTGTGGATCAGTCTTCGTGTCAGGATGGAGAGGTCTTAAAAAGTCGCCTCTTAGGCAAAATTTTCTTATTTTCCAATGAGAGGTCTTTCAAGCAAACATAGAAGGGGGATAGGAATAGAGAATGAATGCACAGCACTTGGTAATTATAAGAAACGCACTTAATAATTACGCTTTGGTCAGATCTCAGAAAACGCGTTTCATAGCCAAAAAAGAAATGACGGGTGATACAATGCATTGAACTTTAGACAGAATACATTAGACTTGTATAATTTGGGCTATATATTTGCCTATTAGGGGCACTTTCCAAATACTTTACCAATACCTCCTCCCCTCCAATGTGGAAATATATAGCCTAAATTATATTATACAATAAACTAAAGGTTGCATGAAGGCTACAGTTGATTAGGATGAACGTAACTTCAATTCTTGGATGTGTTCCGTATAATTAACAAGTACCAAATGCTCTAACTCCTCTCAATTCTGACGAACTTTTTTAAAAATAAATCTGCGATTTTAGTAATTTTGGTGACAGGTTACTTTAAATCACGTAAAAATTTTAAGTAAAAGAGGAAGTACTATATTAATATCATTGCCAGGACAAACGCGGAAGGTTCGACATAGTCTAATCCCCTTTTGGTTTAATTTTGGTTGGTTTTGTTTCTTCCAAAACGGAACACCACAAAATTGTCTTTAATAAAAACCTCAGTTCTAATACCATAAATAAAACTAACCGTATTCACGAAGCATAAAATCAATGTTCTTATTATATTTTGGTTTCATGTATTCATAAGGAAATTCATACGTCAGTAACTTAGGTAATTCTAATGAAGCGAATCAAATATAAATAGATTTATCTAGATTTATTTTTGACTTGGCCATTCTGGCTACCGAGAAATTCTCGCTAAAGATTATTTCCGATCTAAAGTTATGTTTATTAATTATTTTGTGTCTGTGTTCATCAATAGGGATTACTTCAATACTTGCTCTTTTTCTAACATTTTCCATGATTTTCCCAAAACAAGCATTATTCATTAATTTAAAGAAACCTTTCTTGAAAGGTGTGTTATTCTGCCTTTTGTAGGGGGTATGATTACGGTCATAAGATGATTAAAACTCGGTTAGCGTGCCCTTAGGTCTTGGCCTGAATAATTATTTTGAGCATTTCTACTAGGAGTTAATCGAGAACCTTAAATATTGTTCTAGAGAGGTTGGTTGTAATATAATACTTTTATTTATGCAACACACAATACAAGGTCTGGCTATATAAGCCATGAGGGCTAATGGTCCAAAAAAAAATAAGCAATTATAATAATACGATGGTAGAGTATAATACAATAAGATATTTGAACACTTAAAATATTCTAAGTTATTCCCAAAAATAAACGGAAGGAGGTAAGCCCGGCACATAGATTAATTCGCTCTTGGTCCCAAAAAACTTATGTTATATACTAAAAATCAACCACATCAAAACCCATCAATTTACGTACTTAGCCACGAAAGTGGTTATTTAGCGATTTCCTTTTCGAACCTCACATAAAGGATGTTTTCTTTTATCTTAGTAAACAGCGGTATTTAGAAACTTAGCAATTTGTGTTTTGGGTTGAAAATGTTTTATTCCATATTAAATTATTTCTGCTTAATTGGACACGTTCCCCCACTTAAAATTTTCTTAAGCAATTACATTTACTTTAAGTTCACATTTAGCTATATTTTGAGAAAGCCTATGTAACAATGAAGCCATAAATTGGAGTGAATCTATCAAACACATATCGCATTGGGTTTCATTAATAGGAATTTTTTTTATAAAACGATATAAAACTCTCCCCTGAACCAAAAATACCTTTATTAGTACCAATTCTCTAAGAAATAAATGAGAGTCATATTTTGAGAGATTTGCAGTACAATAGGGAAATGTTTAGGAATTCTAAAGTTCTTATTACATTCAGCATGAGTAAATCCACGTATATTACCAGTCATATGGTTGTGATTTAAATGAAAATTACTTGTTCTTGTGTATAACCATGATCTCTATGTCTGATTTCATAATCATTGGCTATTTCTTTACACATTTAGTTGGTATGCAACAGTATAAAAAGGGAAAACAATAATTTCAATTACATTCTTACATTGACTGATTTTTTCAGTAAATTAATTAAAAAAGTTTTTCCACAAATTAATTTTTTTAAAAAATTAAATAAATCAAATAAACACAAAAAAAAACAAAAAAAAAAAATAAAATACTACACCAACCAAAAAACCACCACAAATTAGTATAAATAAAAAAATTAAACCTAAAACAAAAAGAAAAAAAAATGAAGAACAGATTCAAACTCAAAAAGAGCAGAAACTAATATGAGTAGGGTTCTAAACCCCTATGCTTTCTAAAATCCAGAAAATAAAGTTCCTTTTACTGAAAAAATTCAAATGAATATACAGAAAAAATGTCCATTGCCAGTTTAATATACATATGCTGATATTTATTCATTAAAATCTGAATTAATTTTTGATTTCTTAAAATTATAAAAACGAAAACATTAAGAGACTTTTTTCAGTGAAGTACAAATTATATTCTGGCTTTTATAAATCATAGGGATTTAGAACCCTACTCATATTAATTTCTGCTCGTTTTGAGTGTGAATCTGTCATTTATTTTGACTTCTGCTTCTTTTGGATTTCATTTGTTTATTGATACTGATTTGTGGTAGTTGTATTTGATTTTATTTCTGTTCCTTTTTGGTTTAATAGAGTTCTTTACTTTTTTTTGAAAAACCTTTTTGGTGGAAACAGTTTTTTAATTAATGTCTGCTTATTTTATATTAACATTGTCTTTTGCAGGGAAAAAGACGGAGCCTCTACTAAAGTTAAACAACCATCCCTTCTAACCTTAAATACCCCTGCGCATAGCTTATAAGCCTTGCTCCAAATCTCTGGGATTTGTTCCAACCCCAAAAGCCTTGTTATATGATATTTAGACTATTTTGAATAGAATGGCTATCTCAAAATTCCTATTAGATGCATCTTGAGAATATACGACATATGTGGGGGGGGGGAGTAGATGCCCTACGTTCACTTTGACTCTTAAAAAGAGCACTAGAGGGTCTAAGGACCAATCCAATGAGCCCCCTTCGAAGTTCATATGACCATGCTTTCTATAAGAACCTTATCTGCCCCCGGGGCATAACCTAGAACCCTTGCCCTGAGGGCTGGAAGGATGTGCTATCTTCAAAAAAAAAAATTTCCAGACATTTAAAATACGTTGAAAATGGCTATCTAAAAATTTTAATTTGAAGTGTTTGGGGAAATGATGGGCACGGGGGCCATTTAACCTCTGATCATTTTTGACTAGTAAATTAGGCCCTAGTCCTCTCAATTTCCAATCGAACGAGTCCTTTTTGAAGCTTCTATGACAAAACTTTATATAAGAACCTTATATGCGTCAAGGACATAACTTACGACCCTTATTCTGATGGCTATGGGGGGAGGGTTGTCGTCCTCAAGACATAATTTCCAGACCTTTCAACTACGTTGAACAAAATGGCCGCATCAAAATGTTGATCGGAAATATTTAGGGAAATGATTGGCGTGGGATGGGGGGGGGGGTGATTCTCCCTCCGGATACTTTCGACTATTAAAAAGGGTAACAGCTCTCTCAATTTCCAATCGAATGAGCCCTTTTTAAAGTTTTTACGACAACGTTTTCTATAAAAACCCAACGTTTTCTATAAATATGCCCCAAGGCATAACTTACAACCTTAGTCCTGAGGGCTGTCGGGGGGGGGGGGGGTTGTAACACACAAATACGAAAGAAACAGACCCTTTAACTACGTTAAACAAACTGGCAAACTCAACCGGTTGATCGGAACTGTTTGGGGAAATGTCAAGCGTTGGGGGAGGGGCATTCGTCCGTTGATTGCTTTTGACTTATAATAAGAGAACTAGCTCTATCAGTTCCCAATTGAATGAGCCGTTTTTGAGGTTTCTAAGAAAATGTTTCTATAAAAACTTTATATGTCCCCAGGGCAAACTTACAACATTTGCCCTGGGGGTTGTAGGGGCGTTTGTCATCTCCAAAGATATAATTTCCAAATCTTTTAACTACGTTGAACAAAGTGGCTACCTAAAAATTTTGATTAAATGTCTTCGGGGAAATGGTGAGGGTGAGAGGGGGTTACTTGCCTTTCAATCACTTTTGACTATTAAAAAGACCACTAACCCTTTCAGTTTCTAATCGAATGAACCCTTTTTAAATTTTCTACAAGAAAACTTCTATAAAAATCTTATATGCCCCAGGACATAACTTACAACCCTTACCCTGAGGGCTGTGCGGGGAGGGGTTTTGTCAACCTCAAAGACTTAATTTCCAGAAGTCCCAACGACGTTGAAAAAAATGGCTATCTCAAAAGTTTGAGTAGATGTCTTTGGGGAAATGGTGGGCGTGAGAGAGGGGTTAGTTGCCCTCCGATCTCTTTTTACTACAATAAGGGCACTAGCTCTTTCAATTTCCAATCGAATAAGCCCTTTTTGAAGTTTCTACGACAACCCTTTCTGTTAAAACATTATATAACCCCAGGGTGTAACTTACAACCCTTACAATGATGGCTGTGCGTGAGGGGGTGTTGTCTTCCTCAAAGGCCTATTTTCCAGAACTTTCAACAGCGTTGAAGAAAACGGCTATCTGAAAATGTTTATTGGATGTATTTGGGGAAATGATGGGCGTGAGAGGAGGGTTTGCTGCCCTCCTATCACTTTCGACTTTTAAAAAGGGCACTAGCCCTTTCAATTTCCAAATTGAAAGGGCACTAGAGAGGGGGGGGGGGGGTTAGTTGCCATCTAATCACTTTCTACTTCAACAAGGGCACTAGCTATTTTAATTTCCTATCGACTGAGCTCTTTTTGAAGTTTCTACGACAACCCTTTCTATAAGAAAATTATATGTCCCAAGGGGTATAACTTACAGCTCTTACCCTGAGGGCTGTGGGAGCAGGGGGCTGTCTTCCTCAAAGACCTAATTTCCAGAACTTTCAACTACGTTGAACAAAATGGCTATCTCAAAATTTTCATTGGATGTGTTTGTGAAAATGGTGGGCATGAGAAGGGGGTTAGTTGCCCTCTCATCACTTTCGACTTTTAAAATGGTTACTAGCCCCTTCAATTTTCAATTGAACTAGACTTTTGAGAAGTTTCTATGACAACGCTATCTGTAAAAAGGTTATGTGCCCCCAGAACAAAACTTACAACCCTTGCCCTGAGGGTTGTGGAGGGTTTGCCATCCTCAAAGACATAATTTCCAGAACTTTCAACTGCGTTGAACAAAATGACTATCCCAAAATTTTGATTGGAAGTGTTTGGGGAAAACGTGGGCATGAGAGGGGGCTAGTTGCCGTCTAATCACTTTTGACTATTAAAAAGGGCACTAGCCCTTTCAATTTCCAATCGAATGAGCCCTTTTTGAAGTTTCTACAACAACAACTTCTTTAAAAACATTATATGCCCCACGGCATAACTTACAACCTTAGTCCTGAGGGCGGTCGGGGGGGGGGGGGGAGTTGTCACACTCAAAGACAAAATTTATAGACCCTTTAACTACGTTAAAAAAATGGCTATCTCAAAAGCTTGATTGGAACTGTTTGGGGAAAAGTCAGGGGTTGGGGGGACGGGCATTAGTCCTTGGATTGCTTTTGACTCTTAATTAGGGCACTAGCCCTCTCAATTCTCAATTGAATGAGCCCTTTTTGAATTGTCTAAGAACGTTTTCTATAAAAACCTTTATATGCCCCCAGGGCAAACTTACAACCTTTGCCCTGGGGGTTGTGGGGGCGTTTGTCATCTCCAAAGACATAATTTCCGAACGTTTCAACCACGTTGAACAAAATGGCGATCTCAAAATATTGATTGAATGTATTCGGGGAAATGGTGGGTGTGAGAGGGGTTACTTGCCTTTCAATCACTTTCGACTATTAAAAAGAGTACTAACCCTTTTAGTTTCCAATCGAATGAACCCTTTTTGAATTTTCTACAACAAAATTTTCTATAAAAACCTTATATGCCCCCAGGGCATAACTTACAACCCTTACCCTGAGGGCTGTGGGGCGAGGGGTGTTTTCATCTTCAGACTTAATTTCCAGAACTCCCAACTACGTTGAAAAAAATGGCTACCTAAATATTTTGATTGGATATGTTTTGGGAAATGGCGGGCGTAAGAAGGGGTTAGTTGACCTCCAATCACTTTCTACTACAATAAAGAGACTATTTCTTTCAATTTCCAATTGAATTTGCCCTTTTTGAAGTTTGTACGACAACCCTCTCTATTAAAGCCTTATATGCCCCCAGTGCGTTACTTACAACCCTTACTTTGAGGGCTTGAGGGGGGGGCTGTCTTCCTCAAAGGCCTATTTTCCAAAACTTTTAACTACGTTGAACAAAACAGCTATCTGAAAATTTTGATTGGATGTGTTTGGGGAAATGATTGGCGTGAGAGGGGGATTTGTTGCCCTCCCATCACTTTCGACTTTTAAAAAAGGCGCTAGCCCTTTCAATTTCCAATTGAATTAGACCTCTTTGAATTTTCTACGATAGCGCTATCTATAAAAACCTTTTATGCCAAAGGACATAACTTACAACCCTTGCCCTGAGGGGTGTGGGGGTTTGTCATCCTCAAATAGTTAATTTACAGAACTTTAAATTACGTTGAACAAAATGGTTATCTCAAAATTTTAATTGGGTGTGTTCGGGGACAACGACGGCGTGAGAGGGGGGTTAGTTGCCCTTTAATAGCTTTAGCTTTAGACTATTAAAAAGGGCACTAGAGCGGGGGGTTAGTTGCCCTCCAATCACTTTCTACTTCAACAAGGGCACTAGTTATTTTAATTTCCTATCGAATGAGCTCTTTTTGAAGTATCTACGATGACCCTTTCTATAAAAACATTATATGCCCCCAGGGTATAACATACAACCCTTACCCTGAGGGTTGTTGGAGCGGGGGGCTGTGTTCCTCAAAGACCTAATTTCCACAACTTTCAACTACGTTGAACAAAATGGCTGTCACGAAATTTTAATTGGATGTGTTTGGGAAAATAGTGGGCGTGAGACGGGGGTCAGTTGCCCTCCTCTCACTTTCGACTTTTAAAATGGTTACTAGCCCTTTCAATTTCCAATTGAATTAGCCTTTGAGAAGTTTCTATGACAACACTGTCTGTCAAAAGCTTATATGCCCCCATAACAAAACTTGCAGCCCTTGCTCTGAGGTTTTTGGGGGGTTTGTCATCCTCAAAGCCATAATTTCCAGAACTTTCAACTGCGTTGAACAAAATGGCTATCTCAAAGTTTTGATTGGATGTGTTTGGGAAAACGTCGGCGCGAGAGGGGGTTAATTGCCCTCTAATCACTTTTGACTATTAAAAAGGGCGCTAGCCCTTTCAATTTCCAATCGAATGAGCCTTTTTTGATGCTTCTACGACAGCACTTTATTTAAAAACATTATATGCCCCAGGGCATAACTTACAACCCTTGACCTGAGGGTTGTGAGGGGGTCGTCATCCTCAAAGACACAATTTCCAGAACTTTCAACTACGTTGAAAAAAATCGCCATGTCAAAATTTTGATTGGATGTGTAACTTTATACTATTAAAAAGGGGACTAACCCTTTCAAATTACAATCGAATGAAAGCTTTCTGAAGTTGCTACGACAACCCTTTCTATAGGAACTTTATATGCCCCCAGAGCATAACTTACAATCCTTACTCTGAGCGCTGCAGAGAAGGAGAGGGATGCCATCCTCAAAGACTTGATTTCCAGAACTTTCAACTGCATTGAAAAGACTGGCTATCTCAAAATTGCGCGAGATAGCCATCTCAAAATTGGCTATCTCAAAAATGGGAAAATGGTGGGCGTCAGAGGGGAATTAGTTGCCCTCCAATCACTTTCTAGTATAATAGAGAAATTAGCTCTTTCAATCCAAGCGAATGAGCCCTTTCTGAAGTTTCTACGACAACCCTTCCTATAAAAACCTTATATGCCCCCAAGGAATAACTTACAACCCTTATCCTGAGGGCTGTAGGGGGGGGGGTGTTGTCTTCCTCAAATACCTGATTACGTTTTATCGACAACACTGTCTATAAAAACCTTATATGCCCCAAGGGCATAACTTACAACCCTTACCCTGATGGCTGTAGGGGGGTGGGGTGTTGTCTTCCTCAAAGACCTAATGTCGAGAACTCTCAACTACGTTGAACAAAATAGCTCTCATATATAATTTTTATTAGATATGTTTAGGGAAATCATGGGCGTGAGAGGGGGGATAGTTGCCCTCTTGTCCCTTTTGACTTCGAAAGAGGGCACTAGCCCTTTCAATTTCCAATTGAATTAGCCCTTTTGGAAGTTTCTACGACAACACTATCTATAAAATCCTTATATGTCCCCAGGACATAACTTACAACCCTTGCCCTGAGGGGTGTGCATCGTCAATGACATAATTTCCAGAACTTTCAACTACGTTGAACAAAATGGCTATCTCAAAATTTTAGTTGGATGTGTTTGGGGAGAACATGGGCGTGAAAGGGGGCCCTCTAATCACTTTTGACAATTAAAAAGGTCACTAGCTCTTTCAATTTCCAATTGATTGAGCCGCTTTTGAAGCTTTTACGACAACAGTTTCTATAAATATCATATATGCCCCAAGGGCATAACTTACAACCCTTGCCCTGAGGGTTGCGAGGGTTCCTTATCTTCAAAGACATAATTTCCAGAACTTTTGACTACGTTGAAAGAATGGCTATCTCAAAGTTTGATTGGATGTGTTTGGGGAAAATGATGTGCGTGAGAGGGGGCTAGTTGCCCTCCAATCACTTTATACTTTTAAAAAGAGGACTAGCCCTTTCAAATTCCAATCGAATGAGCGTTTTCTGATGTTACCACGACAATCCTTTCTGTAATAACTTTGTATGCCCTCAGGGAATAACTTACAACCCTTACCCTGAGGGCTGTAGGGGGGGGGGGTGTCATCTCTCAAAGAAGTAATTGCCAGAACTTTCAATTGCATTGAAAAAATTGGCTAAAAATGTTAAGTGCTTGTGTTTAGGGAAAATGGTGGGCGCGAGAGGGGGGCTAGTTGCCCTCCAATCACTTTCTACTACAATAGGGCCACTAGCACTAGCTCTTTCAATCCAAGTGAATGAGCCCTTTTTGAATTTTTTACGACAACCCTTTATATAAAAACCTTATATGCCCCCACGGCATAACTTACATCCCTTACCCTGAGGGTTGTAGGGGGGGGGGGTGTTGTCTTCCTCAAATACCTAATTACGTTTTTATGACAACGCTTTCTATAAAAACCTTATATGCCACAAGGGCATAACTTAAAACCCTTGCCCTAAGGGTTTTGAGGGTTCGTCATCTTCAAAGAAATAATTTTCAGAACTTTCGACTACGTTGAAATATAATTATTTCAAAATTTTGATTGGATGTGTATGGGGAAATGATGTGCGTGAGAGGTGGGTTAGTTGACTGGTCTAAAACCATGAAGTGCCCTGGTCTAAAACCAACCAGAAAAAATAAAAAATAAAATAAATAATGCATTGTGCCAACATCGTTCTTTATTTAGGCAGCGCTATTGCGCTGCCTAAGATATGTTGGGAGTATCCTTTGAAAAATAAAATTGACAAGGAAATTTCTAGTGCTTTTACGGATTTATTTAAAAACAGAAAACTTAAAACGTTACAAACAGATAAAGGTTAAGAATTTATTATGAAAAATGTTCAATCGTTTAGAAAAAGTAATGAAATTGGTTGGTTTTTATCTGAAAGTGAATTGAAAGCTCAAATAGTGAAATGGTATAGAACTATCAAAGATAAATTATTTAAATATTTTACTAACGTTTGATAGATGTTTGATACATGTATTACCATCATTTTTTGACAATTATATAATCAAACAGTTCGTGGTAACGAACTGTAAGTAAGGAGCGACCCTGCTCAATGGTAACCGAAACTCTAGAAAACGGGTTTTTTATACCAAAAGATACATCAAAAGAATCAGATTTCAATGCTGAATTCAAATATATAATTTTAATCAAGTTTAGTCCTACCCATAAAAAGTTACGTGCCTGAGAAAATGTGGCTGATTTTTAAAAAAAGGGGGAAAGACCCCCTAAAATTTATAGAACCTTAATGAAATTCACACCATCATATTCAGCGTATCAGAGAACCCTACAGTAGAGGTTTCAAGCTCCTATCTACAAAAATGTGGAATTTTGCATTTTTTGCCAGAAGAAAGATCACGGATGCGAGTTTATTTGTTTTTTGTTTTTTTTTTTCCAGGGGTGATCGTATTGACCCAGCGGTCCTATAATATCGTAGGAGGGCTCATTGGAACGGAAATTAAAAGTTGTAGTGCCCTTTTTAAATGACCAAAAAAATGGAGGGCAACTAGGCCCCCTCCCACGCTTATTTTTTCCTGATCAAAATTTTGAGACAGCCATTTTGTTCAGCATGATCGAAAATATCATAATTATGTCTTTTAGAATGACTTAATCCCCCGAAGTCCCCAGGAGGAGGGCTAAAAGTTATGAACTTTACCAAATGTTAACATATAGTATTGGTTATTGGGAAGTATACAGAGGTTTTCAGGAGGTTTTGTTTCAGGTAGTGGGGGGGTGGGGTGGGGGGTTATGTTGGAGGATCTGGCCGTGAAGTAATTTTTCATGGGGGGAGGGAAATTGCCATGGAGGGGGCGCCGGACTTGCCAGCATTATTTATTGGTTATTGGGAAGTATACAGACATTTTCAGGAAGGATTTTTTTCTGGAGGGGGGGGGGGGCTAGAGGAGGGGATTACTCGGGAGAATCTTTCCGGGGAGGATGTTTCTTTGGGGAAAGGGACATTTCTATGAAAGGGGTGTCGGATTTCCAAGCATTATTTAAAAAACGATCAGAAATTAAATAAAAAAAACAAGTTTTTTCAACTGAAAGTAAGAAGCAACATTAGAACTTAAAACGAACAGAAATTATAACGTATGTTAGGGGGTTCTCCCCCAAGTCAATACCTCACTCTTTAGGCTACAGCTCTTTATAGTGCTTTCAAAAGAGCTATCTATTCCAATTAAACGGCCTTTGTGATTCAGGGGTTTGTGAATCAAAATTTTTTTTTAACTTTTAACGTAAAAAGCGTGGTATTGACTAAGGGGAGAACCCCCTCATATACGTAATAACATATATGTAATAAAAAAACAAACAGCGATACGGCTCAATAGTAATCGAAACTTTGAAAAACGGAATTTTGATGTCAATAAATGTATCAAAAGAATGTGTTTGTAATGCTGATTCTAAAAATATATAAATTTTATTAAGTTTAGTATTACTCATCAAAGGCTACGAGCCTAAGAAAATTTACCCGATTTTTTAAAGAGGGGCGAAACATCCCCTGCAAGTGAAAGAATTTTAATGAAAATCACCGTCAGATTCAGCGTATCAGAAAACCCTATTACATAGGTTTCAAGCTCATATCTGCAAAAATCTCCAACTTTGTATTTTTTGCCAGAAAAAAAATATACGAATATAGAAGTTAGTTACGTAAGTTAATTTGTAAATTACGTCATAACCAAATTTAGAGACATCCATTTAGCAAAAGAAAAGTAAAATTTTTATGCAAATTTTTTTAATGACGGTTAATTATTCAATGACGGTGAGCCAAAATAAAAGCTGCATTAACTAAAAAACGATCAGAAATTAAATAAAAAAACGAAGTTTTTTAAACTGAAAGTAAGGAGCGACATTAAAACTTAAAACGAACAGAAATTATTCCGTATATGAACGGGGCTGTCCCCGCCTCAACGCCTCGCTCTTTACGCTAAAGTTTGACTCTCTCTCACAACTTTATTTTTTTAAACAATAAAAAACTTTAGCGCAAAGAGCGAAGCGTTGAGGAGGGAACAGACCCTCTCATATACGGAATAATTTCTGCTCGTTTTAAGTTTTAATGTCGCTCCTTACTTTCAGTTTAAATTTTTTTTTATTTAATTCATATAATAGATTAATCAAAATGAAACCAATAGAAGCTATTAGAAAAGAAAATGAAAACAAGGTGTTTAAAAATCTGTTTCCAGACATAGAACCTCAAACAATGAAACATAAATTAAATGTATATGCTGTGGTTAGAATTAATAAAAAAAGAGTGTTTTTGATAAAGGCTATCTTCCAAACTATGCAACGGAGATATTTCAAATTGTTACAGTCAAACAGACAACTCCTACTACATATGAATTATCCGATAAATCGGGCTGAGTCAATTGTTGGTGCTTAATATGAAAAAGAGTTGTCAAAAGTTATTGTAAGATAATTTTCTCTTATATATAATTTGATCATAGGCAGCGCAATAGCACTGCTAAGTAAAGAATGATGTTGCCACAATGTATTATTATTCTTTTTTTTCTTTGGTTTTGTGGTTTTAAACCAGGGCACTTCGTATCGAAGGAGTTGTTGTAGAGACTTCGAAAAGGGCTAATTCGATTGGAAATTGGAGTGGCTCGTGCCCTTTTTAATAGTCGAAAGTGATTGGAAAGCAACTAACACCCCTTCCACGCCAACCTTTCCCTAAACACATCCAATCAAAATTTTGAGATAGCAATTTTGTTCTGCGTAGTTGATTTCCAGATAGAAATTATGGGGAAGTGAGGAGGACACTCCCCCAAAGCCCTCAGGGCAGGGGTGGTAAGTTATACCCTGGGGGCATTCAAGGTTTTTTATAGAAAGTGTTGTCGTAGAAACTTCAAAAAAGGCTCGTTCGATTGGAAATCCAAAGGGCTAGTGCCCTTTTAATATTTGATAGTGATTGGAGGGCAACTAACCACCCTCTCACACCCACCTTTTCCCCAAACACATCCGATCAAAATTTTGAGATAGTCATTTTGTTCAACGTAGTTAAAAGTTCTGGAAATTAGGTCTTTGAAGATTACAACCCCCTCCACAGCCCTCGGGGCAAGGGTTGTAATTTATGCCCTTGGCGCGTATAAGGTGTTTTTTTTTATAGAAAGTGTTGTCTTGGAAACTTCAAAAAGGAATCATTTGATTGGAAATTGAAATGGCTAGTACCCTTCTTAATAGTAGAAATGATTGGAAGGCAACTAACACCCCTTCCACGCCAACCATGTATACAAACACATCAAATCAAAATTTTGAGATAGCCATTTTGTTCAAAGTAGTTGAAAGGCCTGGAAGTTATATCTAAGAGAATGACGCTCCCCCACAGGCCTCAGGGTAAGGGTTGTAAGGTATGCCCTGGGGGCATATAATTTTTTTTGAAAGCTTTGTCGTAGAAACTTGAAAAAGGGCTCATTCCATTGAAAATTCAAAGGGCTAGTGCCCTCGTTAATAGTCGAAAGTGATTTGAGGGCAACTAACCCCCCTCTCGCGCCCACCTTTTCCCTAAACACATCCAATCAAAACTTTTAGATAGCCATTTTGTTCAACGTAGTTAAAAGTTTTAAAAATTTGATTTTTGAGGATGATAACCCCCTCAGAGCCTTCGGGGCAAGGGTGAGTTATGCCCTGGTGGCATATAAGGTTTTTATAGATAGCGATGTGGTAGAAACTTCATGAAGGGCTCATTCGATTGGTAATTAGAAGGGCTTGTGCCCTTTTTAGTGGTCGAAAGGGATTGGAGGATAACTTTCACCCCTCTCACACCCACCATTTCTCCAAAAATATCCAATCAAAATTTTGAGATAGCCATTTTGTTCAACGTAGTTAAAAAGTCCATAAATTAGGTTTTTGAGGATGAAACTCCCCCACAGCCCTCAGGGAAAGGGTTGTAAGTTATGCACGGGGGGATATAGTTTTTTTTGAAAGCGTTGTCTTAGAAAATTCAAAAAGGAATTATTCGATTGGAAATTGAAACTTCTAGTGCCCTTTGGATTTGATGGTTGGCAAGTAACCCCGCTCTCACGCCCTGCATTTCCCCAAACGCATCCAATCAAAATTTTGAGATAGCCATTTTGTTCACTGTATTTGAAAGGTCTGGAAATTATGTCTTTGAGGATGACAACCCCCCCAGACCCCTCAGGTCAAGGGTTGTAAGTTATGCCCTGGGACATATAAGGTTTTTATAGAAAACGTTGTCATAGAAACTTCAAAAAGGGCTCATTTGATTGGAAAATGAAAGGACTAGTGCCCGTTTTAATATTCAGAAGTGATTGGAGGGCAACGAGCCCCTCTCTCACGCCCACCATTTCCCCAAACACATCCAATCAAAATTTTGAGATAGCCATTTGGTTAAACGTAATTGAAAGTTCTGGAAATTAGGTCTTTGAGGATGACACCCTCCTCACCGCCCTCAGAGTAAGGACTGTAATTTATGCCCTGGGGGCATAGAAGGTGTTTTTAGAAAGCGTTGTTGTAGAAACTCAAAAAGGGCTCATTCGATTGGAAATTGAAAGGGCTATTGTACTTTTAAATAGTTGAAAGTGATTGGAAGGTTTGACATTTTTGTAGTAAAGGTCAATGTGGGTACAATGTATTATTATTTTTTCTTTTTTTTTTTTAGACCAGTGCACTTCCTATCGAAGGAGTTATCTTATGAGTTTCGAAATGGGCTCATTCGATCGAAAATATAAAGGGCTAATGCTCTTTTTAATGGTCAAAAGTGATTGGAGGGCAACTAGTCCTCCTCCCACCCCCACCCTCCCATTTTCCCATTATGTTTAAAACTAAATGTTGAACAAAATACAAATGAATGTGAATTGTCAGTTTAATATACATATACTGATATTTAGTAATCAAAATGTTTATATCATTTGATTTATTAAAGTTATAGAAGTAAAAACACTAATTTTTTTCAGTAAAGTGCAACTTATGTTCTGGCCTTCGGAAGGCATAGGATTTTGAGCCTTACTCATGTTAATTTCTGCTCGTTTGAGTTTGATTCGGTTATTTATTGTAATTTCTGTTCGTTTTGGGTTTCATTTATTTATCGACGTTGATTTGTGGTAGTTTCACGACTTGATAGATTATTTGATTTTATTTTTGCTCATTTTTGGTTTAATGGAATTCTTTAATTTTCTTTGAAAAACTCATTTTGTGGAAAAAGTTTTTTTATTAATGATAGTAAAATCTAAGATTATACCATTTCATCAAACACTATAAGATTCTCTCATGAGTTACGGTAAAGAATTTTATTTGAATGTGTTTTTGTTCAGTTGAATGTTGACCATTGATTGAAAGAGGGTCCTTTGACAGCTGGATTGTTAGTTTTAATTTTGTTTTCATTTGCTAATCTGTTTAATTTTTAAAAGTCTAAAGTGATAAGGGATTTAAGTTCAAGGAGGAAAATTGGCCTATATTAAAAAAATGTATATTTTACACGACCGTTATAAAATCAAAGAATGTTACCTATGCATTATAAGGGGGGATCTCATGGTAAATCTGGAGGTATTTTTATTACTGAGCTACTAGTTAGGTAAAGATATCACTTCTTGTCCTTTTGTATGCTGTTTTAAATATAATAGTCATTTTACTTGGAAATTAAATGGACATTTAAAGATGACACCCATTTGTTTAATTTTTGCTGTAGAAACGGGTTAAAATATTGGTTAAAAACTTACTATTTGATTGTAATTCCATTTTGTTAAAGTTATATAACCCACGGGCATTGATTCTTCATGATCCCACTGAATCAACAAATTCTAAATCTCATAAAAATTGCCATGTTTACTTTAAGCCACTAGCATCACTTTTGTTTAAACCTGAGTACTCATAAATCAAACCAACTGTGATGAAATGAAGAACCAGGAAAACACACAAACAAGTTGTGCTGCTAAAGTGATTGCAGCTTTTAGAATTTGCAAGTTTTGTCACTGGAAGCTTTGAAACTTTTCGCGCACCTGGTAGTGTAATTTAAAGAGTGGCTTTTACAAAAATGAGGTTGATAGGCACTAAATGAGCAGGTCTTAAATTGAGAAATTAAACAGCTTTCATTGATGTTCCAGTGCCCTTAGCAGAGGAGGAAAAAACCTGGAATTCGTTCCAGAAAATTAATGTCATGAAATCTTTGGATTTTTTTTTTTATCAAGTTTGTCATTGAGTATTTTTATACATCAGAAAATGTATAAATATTCAATGCACTTTTCTGTATTTGCAGGCCTGTGTAAGATATTTTGTTTTTCATTTTGTTTTAAACAAACATCATATTTTGTTTTTGTTGTTGTTTTGTTTTTCCTCTCTTGATGCATTGTCCGATGGGTAGCTTGTCTAGACTCAAAGAATCCAGTTCGTTTTTATGTAGTCTGGAATTTTATCTTTTTCTCTAATTAAGTTCATTATTTACTGAAATACTATTTGAAATGATTAAAAAAGTGGATAATAATTGATGGAAACATGATAAACTGATAAATACAAATATTGTAAATGTTATTAAGTAACCTAATAGTACTAATTTTATTTTGCTAGCTTGTTTCTTTACAGAGAGTATAATCACCTAACTGATCATAGGCAGCGCGATAGTGCTGCCTAAGTTAAGAACGATGTGGTCACAATGTATTATTTGGTTTCTCCATGCCCGGGCACTTCGTATCGAAGGAGTTGTCTTAGAAACTTCAAATAGGGCTCATTCGACTGGAAATTGGAGTGTCTAGTGCCCTTTTTAATAGTCGAACGTGATTGGAGGGCAAATAGCCCCCCCCACGCCCGTCATTCTCCCAAACACCTCCAATCAAAATTTTGAGATAGCCATTTTGTTCAGCGTAATTGGTTTCTAGATAGAAAATATGTTTTTGAGGAGGACACACCCCCACAACCCTCGGGGCAAGGATTTTAATTTATGCCCTGAGTGCATATAAGAACGATGTTGGCACAATGTATGATTTATTATTTGTTTCCTTTAAACCAGGGCAAGTTTCGAAGTTGTCGTAGAAACTTCGAAAAGGGCTCATTTAATTTGATATTGGAGTGGCTTGTGCCCATTTTAGTAGTCAAAAGTGATTGGAAGGCAACTAACACCCTTTCATCGCTCCACCATTTCCCGTAACACATCCAATCAAAATTTTGAGAGAGCCAATTTTTTCAGCTTAGATGATTTCCAGATGGAAATTTTGTTTTTGAGGAGGACACTCCCCCACAGCCTTCAGGGCAAGGGTTGTAAGCTATTCCCGGGGGCATATAAGGTTTTTATAGAAAGCATTGCCGTAGAAAACTTCAAAAAAGGATAATTCGATTGGAAATTTAAAGGGCTAGTGCTCGTTTTAATATTCGAAAATGATTGAAGGGCAATCAGAAAATATGTTTTTGAGGAGGACACACCCCCACAACCTCGGGGCAAGAATTTTAAGTTATGCCCTGAGGGCATACAAGAACGATGTTGGCACAATGTATGATTTAGTATATTTTTTTCCCTTTAGGGCACTTTGTATAGAAGAAGTTGTCGTAGAAACTTCGAAAAGGGCTCATTCAATTTGAAATTGGAGTTGCTTGTGCCCTTTTAATAGTCGAAAGTGATGACTAACACCCCTTCCACGCCCACCATTTCCCGAAACACATCCAATCAAAATTTCGAGATAGCCATTTTGTTCAACGTAGTTGATTTCCAGACGGAAATTATGTTTTTGAGGAGGACACTCCCCCAGAGCCCTCAGGGCAGGGGTTGTAAATTATGCCCTGGGGGCATATAAGGTTTTTTCTATGGAAGACGTTGTCGTAGAAACTTGAAAAAAGGCTCATTCGGTTGAAAACTCAAAGGGCTAGTGCCCTATTTAATAGTCGAAAATGATTAGAGGGCAACTAACCCCCCTCTCACGCCCACCTTCTCCCCAAACACATCCAATCAAAATTTTTAGATAGCAATTGTATTCAACGTAGTTGAAAGTTTTGGAAATTAGGTCTTTAAGGATGACACCCCCCCCCCACAGCCCTCAGGGCAAGGGTTGTAGGTTATGCCCTTGGGGCATAAAAAGTTTTTATCGAAAGTGTTGTCGTAGAAACTTCAAAATGGCTGATTGAATTGGAAATTGAAAGGGCTAGTGCCTTTTTTAATAGTTGAAAGTGATTTTATAGCGACTAACGGCCCTCTCATCGCCCACTAATTTCCCAAAAACGTCCAATCAAAATATAGAGATATGCATTTTCTTCAACGTAGATGAAAGTTCTAGAAATTAGGTCTTTTAGGATGATACCCCCCTCAGAGCCCTCAGTGCAAGGGTTGTAAGTTATGCCCTTGGGGTATATAAAATCTTTATTGAAAGTGTTGTCGTAGAAACTTCATAAGGGCTCATTCAATTGGAAATTGAAAGGGCTAGTGCCTTTTTTAATAGTTGAAAGTGATTGGATAGCGACTAACGCCCCTCTCACACCCACCATTTTCCAAAATACATCCAATCAAACTTTTGAGATATCCATTTTCATCAACGTAGTTGAAAGTTCTGGGAATTAGGTCTTTTAGGATGATAACCCCCTCAGAGCCCTCAGTGCAAGGGTTGTAAGTTATGCCCTAGGGGCATATAGGTTTATATAGAAAGTTGTTGTATAAATCATGGGCAGCGCGATAGCGCTGCCTAAGTAAAGAACGGGGACAAGTGAGAACGAGACATGAAACGGTGACTAAGTAAAGAGGAGGACACTCCCCCACAACCCTCAAGGCAAGAGTTTTAAGTTATGCCCTGTGGGTATATAAGAACGATGTTGGCACAATGTATTATTTATTATTTTTTTCCTTTAGAGCAGGGCACTTCGTATCGAAGAAGTTGTCGTAGAAACTTCGAAAAGGGCTCATTCAATTGGAAATTGGAGTGGCTTGTGCCCTTTTAATAGTCGAAAGTGATTGGAAGGCGACTAAAACCCCTTCCACGCCCACCATTTCCCAAAAACACATCCAATCAAAATTTTGAGATAACCATTTTGTTCAGCGTAGTTGATTTCCAGATACAAATTATGTTTTTGAGGAGGACAGTCCCCCACAGCCCTTAGAGCAAGGGTTGTAAGTTGTGTCCTGGGGCATATAAGGTTTTTTTATAGAAGGCACTGTCATAGAAACTTCAAAAAAGGCTCATTCGATTGGAAATTGAAAGGGCTAGTGCCTTTTTTAATAGTTGAAAGTGATTGAATAGCGACTAACGGCCCTTTCACGCCCACTAATTTCCCAAACACGTCCAATCAAAATATCGAGATATGCATTTTCTTCAACGTAGATGAAAGTTCTAGAAATTCGGTCTTTTACGGTGAGACCCCCCTCAGAGCCCTCAGTGCAAGGGTTGTAAGTTATGCCCAGGGGGTATATATAATCTTTATTGAAAGCGTTGTCGTAGAATCTGCAAAAGGGCTCATTCAATTGGAAATTGAAAGGGCTAGTGCCTTTTTTAATAGTTGAAAGTGATTAGATAGCGACTAACGCCCCTCTCACACCCACCATTTTCCAAAATACATCCAATCAAACTTTTGAGATATTCATTTTCATCAACGTAGTTGAAAGTTCTGGGAATTAGGTCTTTTAGGATGATAACCCCCTCAGAGCCCTCAGTGCAAGGGTTGTAAGTTATGCCCAGGGGGCATATAGGTTTATATAGAATGTTGTTGTATAAATCATAGGCAGCGCGATAGAGCTGCCTAAGTAAAGAACGGGGACACAGGAGAACGAGACAAGAAACGGGGACTAAGTAAAGAGGAGGACACTCCCCTACAACCCTCAGGGCAAGTGTTTTAAGTTATGCCCGGGGAGTATAAAAGAACGATGTTGGCACAATGTATTATTTATTATTTTTTTCCTTTAGAGCAGGGCACTTCGTATCGAAGAAGTTGTCGTAGAAACTTCGAAAAGAGCTCATTCAATTGAAAATTGGAGTGGCTTGTGCCCTTTTTAATAGTCGAAAGTGATTGGAAGGCGACTAACGCCCCTTCCACGCCCACCATTTCCCCAAAACACATCCAATCAAAATTTTGAGATAGCCATTTTGTTCAGTGTAGTTGATTTCCAGATACAAATTATGTTTTTGAGGAGGACAGTCCCCCACAGCCCTTAGAGAAAGGGTTGTAAGTTGTGTCCTGGGGGCATATAAGGTTTTTTATAGAAGGCGTTGTCGTAGAAACTTCAAAAAAGGCTCATTCGATTGGAAATTCCAAGGGCTAGAGTCCTTTTCAATAGTCGAAAGTGAATAGATAACCCGCCTCTTACGCCCACCTTTTCCCCAAACACGTCTAATCGAAACTTTGAGATAGCCATTTTATTCAATGTAGTTTTAAGTTCTGGAAATTAAGTCTTTTAGGATGACAACCGCCCCCCCCCCAAGCCCTCCAACCCCAATGAAAACCCCCTTTTATAGTCGAAAGTGATTGGAAAGCGACTAACACCCCTTCCACGCCCAACATTTCCCCAAACACATCCAATAAATATTTTGAGATAGCCATTTTGTTCCACGCAGTTCAAAGTTCAGGAAAATTTACCTTTGAGCAGGACACTCCCCCCACAGTCTTCAGGGTAAGGGTTATAACTTATGCCCTGGGGACATATAAGGTTTTTATTGAAATCTTTGTAGAAGAAACTTGAAAAAGGGCTCATTCCATTGGATATTCAAAGGGCTCGTGCCCTTTTTAATAGTCAAAAGTTATTTGAGGGCAACTAACCCCCCTCTCACGCCCATCTTTTCCCCAAACACATCCAATCAATATTTTACATAGCCATTTTACTCAACGTAGTTGAAATGTTTTGGAAATTAGGTCTTTAAGGATAAAAACCAACCCCTCCCCCACAGCCCTCAGGGCAAGGGTTGTAAGTTATGCCCTGGGGGCATATAAGGTTTTTATTGAAAGCAGTAAAAACTTCAAAAGGGTTCATTCAATTGGAAACTGAAAGGGATAGTGCCTTCTCTAATAGTTGAAAGTGATTGGAAAGCGAGTAACGCCCCTCTCACGCCTACCATTTTCCCAATCACATCCAATCAAAATTTTGAGATATTCATTTTGTTCAACGTAGTTGAAAGTTCTTGAAATTAGGTCTTTTAGAATGATAACCCCCTCAGAGCCCTCAGTGCAAGGGTTGTTACTTATACCCTGGGGGCATATAAAGTTTATATAGAAAGTTGTTATAGAAATTTAAAAAAGGGCTCATTTGATTGGAAATTGAAATTTTCCTTAATAATAGTCGAAAGTGAGTGGAGAGTAATTAACCCCCCTCTTACACCCACCATTTCCCCAAAAACATTCAATCAAAGTTTAGAGATAGTAATTTTGTTCAACGTATTTGAAAGTTCTGGAAATTATGTATTTAAGTATGACAAACCCCACAGAGCCCCAAGGGCAAAGGTTGTAAGTTCTGGCCTGGGGGCATATAAGGTTTCTATAGATAGAGGTGTCGTAAAACTTCAAAAGGGGCTCATTCAATTGGAAATTGAGAGGGCTATTGCCCTTTGCAATAGTCAGAAGTGATTGGAGGGTAATTAACCCCCCTCTGTCGCCCACCATTCCCCCAAACACATCCAATCAAAATTTTCAGATAGCCCTTTGTTCAACATAGTAGAAAGTTCTGGAAATTAGGTCGTTGAGAATGACACCCCCCCCCAGCACTCAGGGCAAGGGTTTTAAGTTGTGCCCTGGGTGCTTATAAGATTTTTATTGAAAGCGTAGAAACATCAACTGGGCTCATTCAATTCGAAATTGAAAGAGCTTGGGCCATTTTTAATAGTTGAAAGTGATTGGAGAGTGACTATAGCCCCTCTCAAGCCCACCATTTCACCAAACACATCCAATCAAAATTTTGAGATAGCCATTTTCTTTAACGTAGTTGAAAGTTCTGGAAATTCAGTCTTTGAGGATTACAATCACCCTAACAGAGCTTAGGATATGGGTTTTAATTTATGCCCTGGGGGCATATAAGGTCTTTATACAAAGCGTTGTCGTTTTCAAAAGGGCTCATTCGATTGGAAATTGAAAGGCCTAGTGCCCTTTTTAATAGTAGAATGTGATGAGAAAGCTTGACCTGTTTATAGTAAAGATTGATTGGGCATAATGCATAATTTTTGTTGTTGTTGTTGTTTAGACCAGGGCACTTTGTATCGAAGGAGTTGTCGTGGGAACTTCGAAAAGGGCTCATTCGAATGAAATTAGAAAGGGCTAAGGGCTGATGTCCTTTTTAGTAGTCGAAAGTGATTGGAGGGCAACTAGTCCTCCTTCCACTCCCACCCTCCCACGCCCACCCTCCAATTTGCCCAGTATGTTTAAAAACAAAATGCTGCCTTAAGATTAAATCAAATGCACTGTGATAAAGCTAATTCCCAGTAAGGCATCTCAGCAATATCCTAAGAACGACTGAGGCTATTATGTCCAATCTTTTGAGGCTGCTTCTGCTCTTAAAACGTAACCAAGTCAAAATAGCGTAAGTGTATCCAAGCTGTCAAAGAAAGTAAACAGATTGTTTTGAGAATGGTATCAAGTTTTCCATTTCATGTCAATTAAGGGAGGTATGAAACTAAATTAAACAGTACTATTTGTGTCCAGATTTTTAAAAGTGTGTATCTTGTTAAAAATTGCTGAAAATTTTTCTCTAGCATACAAATAGCAGGCCAAACTATAAAGTCTTACAAAACGAAAAGATTTAAAGTATTATTTTGCTTTTCCCTAAGAAGACTATGTCAATATAAAACGAACAGAAATTAAATGAACAAACTTTTTCAACAGAATTAGTTTTTCAATGAAAAGTTAATAATTCAATTAAACAAAAAACGACCGACAATCAAATAAAATAATCTACCAAGCGTGAAACTACCACAAATCAGCATCGATAAAGAAATGAAACCCAAAACGAGCAGAAATTACAATAAATAACCGAGTCAAACTCAAAACAAAAGAACAAACGTTGCACTTTACAGAAAAAAATGTTTTTACTTTTATAACTTTAATAAATCAAATAATATTAACATTTTGATTACTAAATATCAGTGTATGTATATTAAACTGACAATGCATTAAATGCATTGCATCAGTTTTTGTTAAACTGACAAAACGGGCATCAGCCCTTTCTATTTTCAATCGAATGAGCCCTTTTCGAAGTTCCCACGACAACTCCTTCGATACGAAATGCCCTGGTTTAAACAATAACAACAACAAAAAATATTACATTATACCCACATCGATCTTTACTATAAAAATGTCAAGCCTTCCAACCCCTTTCGACTATTAAAAAGGGCACTAGGCCTTTCAATTTCCAATCGAATGAGCCGTTTTGGAAACGACAACGCTTTCTATAAACACCTCATATGCCCCCATGGCATAAATTACAACCCTTACACTAAAGTCTGTTAGGGTGGTTGTCATCCTCTAAGACCGAATTTCCAGAACTTTCAACTACGTTAAACAAAATAGCTATCTCAAAATTTTTATTGGCTGTGTATGGGGAAATGGTGGTCGTGAGAGGGGTGGTAGTCGCTCTCCAATCACTTTCAACTATTAAAAATGGCCCTAGCCTTTTCAATTTCCAATCAAGTGAGCCCTTTTGAAGTTCCTACGACAAACCTTTCAATAAAAATCTCATATGCCCCCAGGGCATAACTTACAAACCTTGCCCTGAGTGTGTGAGGGGGGATGTCATTCTGAAAGACCTAATTTCCAGAACTTCCTAATACGTTGAAGAAAATGGCTATCTGAAAATTCTGATTGGATGTGTTTGGAGGAATGGTGGGCGTGAGAGGGGGTTTGTTACCCTCCAATCACTTTCGACTATTACAAAGGGCACTAGCCCTCTCAATTCCCAATTGAATGAGCCCCCTTTGAAGTTTTACGACAACTCTATCTACAAAAACCTTATATGCCCCCAGGGCAGAACTTACAACCTTTGCCCTTTGGAATGGGGGAGGGGTTTGTCATCCTTAAATACATAATTTCCAGAACTTTCAATTACGTTGAACAAAATGGCTATCTACAAAGTTTGATTGACTGTTTTTGGGGAAATGGTGGGCGTAAGAGGGTGGATAATTACTCTCCACTCACTTTCGACTATTAAAAAGGGCAATTTAAATTTCCAATCAAATGAGCCATTTTTGAAGTTTCTATAACAACTTTCTATATAAACTTTAAATGCCCCCAGGACATAACTTACAACCCTTGCACTGAGGGCTATGAGTGGGTTATCATCCTAAAAGAGTAGGGGAAGGGGTACCTGCCCTAACAGGACACCATATATGGGCATTGAATACTAACGGGAGTGCCGCAACACGCTCAGTGAATACAACCGGGACAAGATCTTTGAGCTCCAATGAGTTAGAATAGTACCGGGACAAGATCATTGACCTCCAATGAGCTAGAATACTGGGCGAACAAGATCAATGGGATATGCGACATCATAAGACTTCTGAGAATTTCAACATTGGATTTACGTAACAGGATGCTGTCGAAACTTATCTGCTATCATTAATTTCCAGACAGGATGATGTGTAATTAATACAAACATGAATTACAATGGACTTATTGTGTGTTTCGATTGTGTAAGAATTCATGACAGAAAAATCAATAGGCTTCATAGGAATTTAAAATGTATCTGTGCACAGTTGCCAGAACAAAGGAAACGTCAGAGATCAATGGACATTTTAGGAGAGTTAGTTGGGCTGAAACAGATTGAGACATACGACATGACCTAGCTTTACGTCTCGGCTGTAATCGCTATAATAGACATGTACAAAATATGAGATGTGGGCGATATAAAATACTGTTTTTGGCAACGGAGTACGCTAAAAATTTGAAGGTAATAGAGTCATTGGTGTCAAGATGACCACGTGAATAGACATAGCTGTACTTCCTGACCGTGTTCTGTATATTACACAAGTACTATTTAAGCAGTGTTGTCAATATAAAAATTTAATACCAATAAAGATATAGATGCCAAGAAAAGAATTTTAATAGAGAAGTTCAAAAAAATTCGAAGAAATTCTTAAAAATCAACTAGTGAGACGATTATGAATATGAACCATCAAGGACCGCACCTACCAATGACCCTAGCCAACAAGAACTTCAACCTCCAAGATCCTCACACCCCAACCTCCCAGCCCCCCTCCTCCAACTTTTTGGGCCCATTCCTCCATTTCTTATACTTTTTGAAGTTTTCTTTTCATGATAATTTTATTTCAACTTTTTTACATGTCTTAGAATGAACAAGTACACAAAATGGGATTAGTGAGATGGTTATGGATTTGAACCATCAGGGACCACAAACAGCAATTACCCTAGCCACCAAGTCCATCAACCTCCAAGGTCCCCTTTCCCCAAGCTCAATGGGGCCCCTCCCTCGTACTTTTTGGCCCCCACCCCATTTTTTATACTTTTTTGAAGTTTATTTTTTAACATGATAATTTTTGTTCAACTTTTTTTACATGTCTTAGAATGAATAAGTACACAGTATGGGATTAGTGAGACGCTTATGGATTTGAACATCAAGGACCACACCCACCAATGACCCTAGCCACCAAGGACCTCAACCTCCGAAGTCCCCTCTCCCAAACCTCCAAGCCCCTCTCCCCACATCCAACTTTTTGGGCCCTTCCCCCCGATTTTCTTATACTTTTTTTTAAGTTTATTTTTTTGAACTTTTTTATTTTTTAACATGATAATTTTATTTCAACTTTTTTTTGCATGTTTTAGAATAACACAAAACATTCTTAAAGCATAAAAAAATTAACATTTAAGCTATATTTCTTAACGTATGTAGATTTGTGTTGTCTGAAACCTAGGATTTGGGGTGCTTGGTTCACTATTTCGCACTTTTGTGACCTAGGTTTCTTAGCATGTCGTAGGTGTGTGTTGTCTGAAATCTATGGTTTGGGATGTATGGTTTACTATATAAGATTTTTCTTAGCTAGGTTTCTTAACCTTTCGTAGGTATGTGTTGCATGAAACTTAGGATTTGGGATGTATAGTTTGCTATTTGGACTTTTCTGAGCTAGATTTCCAAACCTTTCGTAAGTTTATGTTGTCTGAAACCTATGATTTGGGATGCATGGTTTACTATTTTGCACTTTTCTGAGCTAGGTTTCATAGCCTTTCATAGGTGTATGTTGTATGAAACACATGATTAAGTTTAATATCTGTTTGTGAGATGGGGAATGACCCATGGCCTCTTTGGCTACATTTTTACATATTTTTAAATAAAGTTGGGTTGTAGTTTTCAAAATAGAAACATCCCAGTTTAAAAAACATGTGATTTTATTGATAACGTTTATGATTTTTTTAATAAAGTTGGGTTTTAGTTTCAAGAAATACGAACATTCTCATTTAAAATACATATGATTTTATTAATAATATTTGATATTTTACAAAAGTTGGGTTTTAGTTTTCGGAAATAAAAACACCCAAGTTTAAAATAAATCTGGCTTTATTAATAATATTTGAATTTCTAATAAAGTAATTTTATTGTCGAAATCAACGATAGTTCTTTTCTTAATATTTCTCCTAAACCTGTTTTACAAGTTAAAGTATTCATCTTTTTTCACTCCCAACATTACTTTACGGCTTTTTGCATGCCCTAACACCAAGAAATACATTTCAAAAGGCTTTATTATATTAATTCAGATCAGTTTTTTTTCGTGATATTCCTCTTAAACCCATTTTACAAGTTGAAGTACTCATCTTCAATTTTTTTCACTCCCAACATTACTTTACGACTTTTTGCACACCCCAACCCCAAGCAAATGTTTTTCAAAAGCCTTTATTATATTATTTCAGAACAAGTTGTTTTCTTAATATTCCTCCTAAACCCATTTTACAAGTTGAAGTACTCATTTTTTTTTTACTTCCAATATTACTTTATGACTTTATGAATACCCTAACACCAAGAAATACTTTTCAAAAGGCTTTATTTTTTTATTCCAGAACAAGTGATTTTCGTAGTATTACTCCTAAACCTTTTTCACAAGTTGAAGTACTCATCTTTTTTCAGTCCCAACATTACATTACGACTTTTTGCACATCCCAAACCCAAGCAATACTTTCCGATAGCCTTTATAACATTATTTCAGAACAAGTTCTTTTCTTATTATTCATCAAAAACCCGTGTTACAATTTGAAGTACTCATCCTTTTATATTCCAAACATTACTTTACGACTTTTTTGCATAACCCAACACCAAGAAATACATTTCAAAAGGCTTTATTATATTATTTCAGAACAAGTTCTTTCCTTTATATTCCTCCTAAACCCGTTTTGCAAGTTGAAGTACTCATCTTTTTACGTGCGCGCGCGTAACCTAGTCTAAATTACCCTTAAAAGGTTGAATAACCTCCATGAAAATTATATTTGCAGATTCAGCATATCGGAGAACACACTTTCAGGGCTTTTTGGACTTTCGGTGTTTGGGTATATAAAAAGTCGTAAAGTAATGTTGGTAGTGAAAAAGATGAGTACTTCAACTTCTAAAACGGGCTTAGGAGGAATGTCGCATTACCTAGTTTAAACTACCCTTAAAAAGCTGAATAATCTCCATGATAATTATACTTTCAGATTAAACATGTCGGAGAACACACTTTCAGATCTTTTTTGACATTTGGTGTTGGGGTATGTAAAAAATTGTAAAGTAATGTTGGGAGTGAAAAACATGAGTACTTCAACTTGTAAAACAGGTTTAGGAGGAATGTTAAGAAAAGAATTTGTTCTGAAATAATGTAATAAAGCCTTTTGTAATGTACTGCTTGGTGTTGATGTATGCAAAAAGTCGTAAAGTAATGTTGGGAGTGAAAAAAGATGAGTACTTCAACTTGTAAAACCGGTTTAGCAGGAACGTTAAGAAAAGAACTTGTTCTGAAATGATATAATAAAGCCTTTTGAAAAGTATTGCTTGATGTTGGGGTATGCAAAAAGTCGTAATGTAATGTTGGGAGTAAATAAGATGAGTACTTCAACTTGTAAAACACGTTTAGGAGGAATATTAAGAGATTCTGAAAATTCTGAAAAGATATTATAAAGCCTTTTGAAAAGTATTGCTTGGTGTTGGGGTATGGAAAATGTCGTAAAGTAATGTTTGGAGTGAAAAAGATGAGTACATCAACTTATAAAACGGGTTTAGGAGAAATATTAAGAAAAGAACGTGTTCTGAAATATTAAAATAAAAGCCTTTTGAAAAGTATTACTTGGTGTTGGGGTAAGCAAAAAGTCGTAAAGCATTGTTTGGAGTGAAAAGATGAGTACTTCAACTTGTAAAATGGGTTTAGGAGGAATATAAAGAAAAGAAGTTGTTCTGAAATAGTATAATAAAGCCTTTTGATAAGTATTTCTTGGTGTTGGAGTATGCAAAAATTCGTAAATTAATGTTGGGAGTGAAAAAAGATGAGGACTTGAACTTGTAAAATGGGTTTAGGAGGAATGTTAAGAAAATAAATTGTTCTGAAATAATATAATAACGCCTTTTGAAAAGAATTTGCTTGGTGTTGGGGTTTGCAAAAAGTCGTAATGTAATGTTGGGAGTGAGAAAAGATGAGTACTTTAACTTATAAAATGGGTTTAGGAGGAATATAAAAAAAGTTGTTCTGAAATAGTACAATAAAGCCTTTTGATAAGTATTGCTTAGTGTTGGGGTATGCAAAAAGTCGTAAAGTATTGTTGGGAGTGAAAAAAGATGAGGACTTCAACTTGTAAAATGGATTTAGGAGGAATATTAAGAAAAAAACGTGTTCCTAAATAATAAAATAATGCCTTTTGAAAAATATTTGCTTGGTGTTGGGGTATGCAAAAAGTCGTAAAGTAATGTTGGGAGTGAAATGGATGAGTACTTCAACTTGTAAAATAGGTTTAGAAGGAATATTAAGAGAACTTGTTCTGAAGTGATATAATAAAGCCTTTTGAAATGTATTTCTTGGTGTTGGGGTATACAAAAAGCCGTAAAGTAATGTTGGGAGTGAAAAAAGACGAGTACTTCAACTTGTAAAATGGGTTTAGGACGAATATTAAGAAAAGAACTTGTTCTGAAATGATATAATACCGCCTTTTGAAAAGTATTGCTTGGTGTTGGGGTATGCAAAAAGTCGTAAAGTAATGTTGGGAGTAAAAAAGGATGTGTACTTTGACTTGTAAATCAGGTTTAGGAGGAATATTACGAAAAGAACTTGAGCTGAAATAATATAAGAAAGCCTTTTGAAATGTATTTCTTGGTGTTGGTGTATGCAAAAAGCCGTAAATTAATGTTATGAGTAAAAAAAGATGAATACTTCAACTTGTAAAGTAGGTTTAGGAGGAATATTACAAAAAGAACTTGTTCTGAAATAATATAATAAAGCCTTTTGAAAAGTATAAGCTTGGTGTTAGGGTATGCAAAAAAATCAAAAAGTAATGTTGGGAGTGAAAAAAGATGAGTACTTCAAATTGTAAAACAGGTCTACGATTAATGTTAAGAGTACTTTTTCTTAAATAAAATAATAAGTGATTTGGAAAAGTATTGCTCTGCGCTGGGCTATTCAAAAAGTTTTAATGTCACACTGAGGGAGAAAAAGATAAGTACATTATCTTGTGAATCGGGTTTAGGATGAACGTAAAGAAAACTTGTTCTGAAATGATATAATAAAGCCTATTGAAAAGTATTTCTTTGTGTTGTGGTATGCAAAAAGTCGTAAAGTAATGTTGGGAGTGAAAAAAGATGAGTACTTCAACTTTTAAAACAGGTTTAGGAGGGATATTAAGAAAAGAACTTGTTCTGAAATAATATTATAAAGCCTTTTGAAAAGTATTGCTTGGTGTTGGGGTATGCAAAGAACCGTAAAGTAATGTTGGGGGTGAAAAAGATGAGTACTTCAACTTATACAACAGGTTTAGGAGGAATATTACGAAAAAAACTTGTTCTGAAATAATATAATAAAGCCTTTTGAAAAGTATTGCTTGGTGTTGAGGTATGCAAAAAGTCGTAAAAAAATGTTGGGAGTGAAAAAGATGAGTACTTCAACTTGTAAAACGGATTTAGGAGGAATATTTAGAAAATAACTTGTTCTGAAATAATATAATAAACCCGTTTGAAAAGTATTTGCTTGGTGTTGGGGTATGCAAAATGTCGTAAAGTAATGTTGGGAGTGAAAAAAGATGAGTACTTCTACTTGTAAAATGGGTTTAGGATGAATGTTAAGAAAAGAACTTGTTCTGAAATAATATAATAAAGCCTTTTAAAAAGTTTTTCTTGGTGTTTGGGTATGCAAAAAGTCGTAATGTAATGTTGGGAGTGAAGAAAGATGAGTACTTTAACTTGTAAAACAGGTGTAGGAGAAATATTAAGAAAAGAAGTTGTTCTTAAATAATATAATAAAGCCTTTTGATAAGTATTGCTTTGGGTATGCAAAAGGTCGTAAAGTAATGTTGGGAGTGAAAAAAGATGAGTACTAAAAGATTATTGTATTTTAAATGAGGATGTTCGTATGTCTTGAAACTAAAACCCAACTTTATTAAAAAAAATCAAATGTTATGAATAAAATCACATGTATTTTAAACTGGGATGTTCATATTTCTGAAAACTAAAACCCAACTTTATTATAAAATATGCAAAAATGTAGCCAATGAGGCCTTGGGTCATCCCCCACCTCCAAAAAAATATTAAAGTTAATCACGGTTTCATACAATATACACCTATGAAAGGCTATAAAACCTAGCTCAGAAAAGTGCGAAATTGTAAAGTATTAATCCCAAATTATAGATTTTAGACAACATACACCTACGAAAGGTTAGGAAATCTAGCTCAGAAAAGTCCAAATAGCAAACTATGCATCCCAAATCATAAGTTTCATGCAACACACACCTACGAAAGGTTAATAAACTTAGCTAAGAAAAGTCTAAAATAGTAAACCATACGAATCATAGATTTCAGACAACACACACCTACGACAGGCTAAGAAACCAAGCCACATCTACATACGTTACGAAATCTAGCTCAAATGTGAATTTTTTATGCTTTAAGTATGTTTTATGTCATTCTAAGACATGTAAAAAAGTTGAAATAAAATTATCATGTTAAGAAATATAAAAAGTTCAAAAACTAAACTTCAAGAATTCTTACACAATCGAAGTACACAATAAGTTCAACGTAATTAATGTTTGTATTAATTACACATCATCCTGTCTGGAAATTAATGATAACAGATAAGTTTCGACAGCATCCTGTTACGTAAATCCAATGTTGAAATTCTCAGAAGTCGTATGATGTCGCATATCCCATTGATCTTGTTCGCCCAGTATTCTAGCTCATTGGATGATCTTGACCCGGTAGTATTCTAACTCATTGGAGGTCAAAGATCTTGTCCCGATTGTATTCACTGAGCGTGTTGCGTCGCTCCCGTTAGTGCTCAATGCCCATATATGGTGTCCCGTTAGGGCTGGTACCCCTTCGCTTACTTAAATGACCTAATTTCAAGAACTTTCAACTACGTTTAAAAAATGGATATCTCAAAATTTTGACTGGATGTGTTTGAGAAAATGGTAGGCGTGAGAGGGGCTTTAGTCAATCTCCTATCACTTTAAACTATTAAAAAAGGCACTAGGCCTTTCAATTTCCAATTGAATGAGCCCTTTTGAAGTTTCTACACTTTCAATAAAATTTTATATGCCCCCAGGGCACAAATTACAACCCTTGCCCTAAATGCTGTGGGGGGGGAGTGGTTTTCATCCTTAAAGACCTAATTTCCAAAACTCTCAACTACGTTGAATAAAATGGCTATCTAAAATATTGATTGGACATGTTTGGGGAAAAGATGGGTGTGAGAGGGGGGTTTTTTGCCCTCAAATCACTTTTGACTATTAAAAAGGTCACTAGCCCTTTGAATTTCAAATTGAATGGGCCCTTTTTCAAGTTTCTAAGACAAAGATTTCAATAAAAAGCTTATATGCCCCCAGGGCATAAATTATAACCGTTGCCCTGAAGACTTGGGGGGAGTTCCTGCTCAAAGGTATGATTTCCTGAACTTTAAACTGCGTAGAACAAAATAGCTATCTCAAAATCTTTATTGGATGTGTTTGGGGATATGGTGGGCGTGGAAGGGGTGTTAGATGCTTTCCAGTCACTTTCGACTATTGAAAAGGGCATTACCCATTTCAATTTCCAATCGAATGAGCCCTTTTGAAGTTTCTACGACAACGCGTTATGTAAAATCCTCATATGCCCCCTGGGCATAATTTGTAACCTTTGCCCTGAGGGCTGTTAGGGGGAGGGATGTCATCCTCAACGACCTAATTTCCAGAACTTAAAACTACGTTGAATAAAATGGCTATCTCAAAGTTTTGATTAGATGTGTTTGGGGAAAAGGTGGGCGTGAGGGGTGGGTTAGTTGCCCTCTAATCACTTTTGAATATTAAAAAGGGCACTAGCCCTTTGAATCTCCAAATCGAATGAGCCTTTTTTGAAGTTTCTACAACAACGCCTTCTATAAAAAACCTTATATGCCCCCAGGGCATAATTTGCAACCCTTGCCCTAAGGGTTGTGGGGGACTGTCCTTCTCAAAAACATAATTTCTATCTGGAAATCAACTACGCTGAACAAAATGGCTATCTCAAAATTTTGATTGGATGTGTTTTGGGAAATGGTGGGAGTGGAAGGGGTGTTAGTCACCTTCCAATCACTTTCGACTATTAAAATGGGCACTAGCCACTCCAATTTCCAATTGAATGAGCTCTTTCTACGACAACGTCTTCGATACGAAGTGCCCTGCTCTAAAGGAAAAAATTAATAAAAAATACATTGTGCCAACTTCCTTCTTATATGCCCCCATGGCATAACTTAAAACTCTTGCCCTGAGGGTTGTGGGGGAGTGTCCTCCTGTTTACTTAGTCCCCATTTCTTGTCTCGTGCTCGAGTGTCCCCGTTCTTTACTTATGTCCCACGTTCATGACTTATTCAACAACTTGATATATAAACCTTATTTGTCCCCAGGGCATAACTTACAACCCTTTGCACTGAGGGCTCTGAGAGGGGTTATCATCCTAAAAGACCTAATTTCCCGAACTTTCAACTACTTTGAACAAAATGGATATCTCAAAATTTTGATTGGATGTGTTTTGGAAAATGGTGGGCGTGAGAGGGGCTTTAGTAGCTATCCAATCACTTTCAACTATTAGAAAAGGCACTAGCCCTTTTAATTTCCAATTGAATAAGCTATTTTTAAGTTTCTACGACAACGATTTCAATAAAAGCTTTATATGCACCAAGGGCATATTTTACAACCCTTGCACTGAGGGCCCTGCGGGGTTTATCATCATAAAAGACCTAGTTTCCAGAACTTTAACTACGTTGAACAAAATAGATATCTCAAAATTTTGATTGGATGTGTTTGGAAAATGGTAGGCGTTAGAGGGGCGTTGGTCGCTATCCAATCATTTTCAACTATTAAAAAAGGCACTAGCCCTTTCAATTTATAAGTAAATGAGCCCTTTTGAAGTTTCTACGAAAACGCTTCCAATAAAAACTATATATGCCCCCAGGGCATAAGTTACAACCCTTGCCCTGAGCACTGTGGGGGGAGAGGTGGTCATCCTTAAAGACCTAATTCCAAAAACTTTCAACTACGTTGAATAAAATTGCTTTCTAAAAATTTTGATTGGATGTGTTTGGGGAAAAGGTGGGTGTGAGAGGGGGGTTAGTTGCCCTCAAATCACTTTCGACTATTAAAAAGCGTTCTAGTCCTTGATTTTTCAAATCAAATGAACAATTTTTCAAGTTTCTACGACAAAGATTTCAATAAAAACCTTATATGCCCCTAGGGCATAACCTGTAACCCTTGACCTGAGGGTTGTGGGGGAGTGTCCTCCTAAGAAACATATTTCCTATCTGGAAATCAACTACGCTGAACAAAATGGCTATTTCAAAATTTGTATTGGATATGTGTGGGAGATTGATGGGCGTGGGGGGGCTAGTTGCCCTCTAATCACTTTTGACTATTTAAAACGGCACTAACCCTTTGAATTTTCAATCGACTGAGCTTTTTTTTGAAGTTTCTACATTAACGAATTCTATAAAAACTTTATATGCCCCCAGGGCATAACTTAAAACCCTTGCCCTGAGGGCTGTGGGGGAGGGGGTGGTGTCTTCCTAAAAAAAATTTGTATTTAGAAATCAACTACGCTGAACAAAATGGGTATCTCAAAATTTTGATTGGATGTGTTTTGGGGAATAATGGGCGTGGGAAGGGGGGCTATTTGCTCTCCCATTGCTTTCAAATATTAAAAATGTCACTAGCCCTTTGAATTTCCAATCGAATGAGCCTTTTTTGAAGTTTCTACGACAACGCCTTCTATAAAAACCTTATATGCCCCCAGGGCATAACTTAAAACCCTTGCCCTGAGGGTTGTGGGAAAGTGTCCTCTTCAAAAACATATTTTATATCTGGAAATAAACTACGCTGAACAAAATGGCTTTCTCAAAATTTTGATTGCATGTGTTTGGGGGAATATTGGGCGTAAGAGGCGGGTTAGTTGCGCTCTAATCGCTTTTGAATATTAAAAAGGGCACTAGCCCTTTGAATTTCCAATCAAATAAGCCTTTTTTGAACTTTCTACGACAATGACTTCTATAAAAAACCTTATATCCCCCCAGGGCATAATTTACAACCCTTGCCCTAAGGGTTGTGGGGGACTATCCTTCTCAGAAACATAATTTCTATCTGGAAATCAACTACGCTGAACAAAATGGCTATCTCAAAATTTTGATTAGATTTGTTTCGGTAAATGGTGGGAGTGGAAGGGGTGTTAGTCGCCTTCCAATCACTTTCGACTATTAAACAGGGCACAAGCCATTCCAATTTTTGAATGAATGAGCCCTTTCTACGACCGCTGCTTCGATACGAAGTGCCCTGCTCTAAAAGAAAAAATTTATAAAAAATACATTGTGCTAACATAGTTCTTATATGCCCCCAGGGCATAACTTACAACCTTTGCATTGAGGGCTCTGAGAGGGGTTATCATCCCAAAAGACCTAATTTCCAGAACGTCCAACTACGTTGAACAAAATGGATATCTCAAAATTTTGATTGGATGTGTTTTGGAAAATGGTGCGCGTGAGAGGGGGCGATAGTCGCTATCCAATCACTTTCAACTATTAAAAAAAAGCACCAGCCCTTTTAATTTCCAATTGAATGAGCCCTTTTAAGTTTCTACGATCAACGCTTTCAATAAAAGCTTTATATGCCCCCAGGGCACTACTTACAACCCTTGCACTGAGGGCCCCGCGGGGGTTATCATCATAAAAGACCTAGTTTCCGGAACTTTCAACTAAGTTGAATAAAATAGATATCTCAAAATTTTTATTGGAGGTGTTTGGAAAATGGTGGGCGTGAGAGGGGCGTTAGTCGCTATCCAATCATTTTCGACTATTAAAAAAAAGACACGAGCCCTTTCAATTTATAATTGAATGAGCCCTTTTGAAGTTTCTACGACAACGCTTTCAATAAAAACTATATATGCCCCCAGGGCAAAACTTACAACCCTTGCCCTAAGGGCTGTGGGAGGAGGGGTTGTTATCCTTAAAGACCTAAGTCCAAAAACTTTCAACTAAGCTGAATAAAATGGCTTTCTAAAAGTTTTTTTTGGACGTGTTTGGGGAAAAGGAGGGCGTGAGATGGGGTTAGTTGCCCTCAAATCACTTTCGACTATTAAAAAGGGTACTAGCCCTTGATTTTCAAATCGGATGAACAATTTTTCAAGTTTCTACAACAAAGATTTCAATAAAAACCTTATATAATCCCAGGGCATAACCTATAACCCTAGCCCTGAGGGTTGTGGGGGAGTGTCCTCCTCAAAAACATATTTCCTATCTGGAAATCAACTACGCTGAACAAAATGACTATCTCAAAATTTTTACTGAATACGTTTGGGGGAATGATGGGCGTGGGGGGGGGGGGCTAGTTGCTTTCCAGTCGCTTTCGACTATTAAAAGGGCACTAGCCCTTTAAATTGCCAATCGAATGAGCCTGTTTTGAAGTTTCTACGACAATGCCATCTATAAAAAACTTATATGTCCACAGGGCATAAACTAAAACCCTTTCCCTGAGGGTTGTGGGGGAGTGTCCTCCTCAAAAACATATTTTCTATCTGGAAATCAACTACACTGAACAAAATGATCATCTCAAAATTTTGATTGGATGTGTTTGGGGGAATGATGGGCATGGGAGAGGGGCTAGTTGCCCTTCAATCACTTTCGGCTATTAAAAAGGGCACTAGAACTCTCGATTTTCAATCGATTGAGCCCCTTTTGAAGTCTCTACGACGACCCCTTCCATATGAAGTGCCCTGCTCTAAAGGAAAAAATAATAAATGATACATTGTGCCAACATCGTTCTTATATGCCCTCAGGGCATAACTTAAAACCCTTGCCCTGAGGGTCTTGGGGGAGTGTCGTTCTCAAAAACATATTTTCTCTCAGGAAATGAACTTCGCTGAACAAAATGGCTATCTCAAAATTTTGATTGGATGTGTTAGGGGGAATGGTGGGCGTTGGCGGGGGGGCTAGTTTACCTCCAATCACTTTCGACTATTAAAAAGGGCACTAGCCACTCCAATTTTCAATCGAATGAGCTCTTTTCAAAGTTTCTACGACAACTCCTTCGATACGAAGTGCCCGGATATAGAGAACAAAAAAATAATAAATTGTGGTAACATCATTCTTTACTTAGGCTGCGCTATTGCGCTGCCTATGATAAAAGTAAAAACATTTATATCCATGGATTTCGTCAATATATTAGTTGTGTATTTAGATGTGTTACACTGAAAGATATGATACAACTAAAATTGTTATAGTATTACAGAAAACAGAAAAAGATGATAATGCTGAACAAAATGATATGGTATTTGATCCTATGTATATGAATAGAATTGAAGTGAGTGAATGGATATTAATATTCACAAGAAGATTTAAAATGTTATTTTAGTAAGAATAATGAGGATTATTCTGATGCTTATCAAATATTTTTACATTTAGCGCGCAAACATCGAAACTTTGATAGTGGAACTATTGTTAACTATAATGACTTTAAAACAGTATATCCAATGTTTTGTTTGATGTTTCAAAACATGAACCTAAAATTTACGTATGGATCAACTGCTGATACATAAATTAAACTTTATTATATGATAATTGTGAAAATCCCTACAACACTTACTGCGTTATATTTTCAGAAATAAAAGCAAACATGGATGTCACTGATCATTAATTACATGTTAATACATGAGTTATTTCCGACTCAGAAAATCTATCTAATAAAATCATCGCCTAATAAATGGAGAAACGTTAAAGAGAAATTAAAATCGAAAATAAGAGCAATCGAACCCGTTAAAAAAGAAGACTTGGATCTAGTAATAGAATACAAAATTAAAGCAATGAAATTTGTAAAAGTTAAATATGGAAATAAACTCGTTATTACTATTAGTTTTAAAATTGAAGCAGTTGATATCTTTACACCAAAATGATTTGATTATAACAGCAACCAATTTTGAAAAGAAATTTAAAAAATTGGATAAAGGTATGATTTTAAAGGTCATTGAAAGAAAATAATTTCTGAGACCACACTGGATAATCATGATAAAATATAAAATCGGAAAGAAGGGAATAAAAAAAGAAAGGAGAAAGTTTTTTCACTGGCTGCTAATTTTCCTCGTTTTCTTCAAAACTTTATGTTTTATTGAAAGAAAAGGGAAAGTTAATAATAATTATCTAGATAGCGATATCGAACTATCACCTAAATATTAAATTATTAAATTGCTACGTTTTATTACTAGTATAAGAAGAATCGAATATAGCTAAACTATTTTTTTAATTATACCAAAAATTCTTATTTCACAAAACATGCTTTGATCTTATGGCTCACGATGGTAAATTGTAGAAATGTTGGAAATTTTTGCATTAAAAATAGTATAAACTTGATTAAAGGGGTGTAAATTGGATAGATTTAATAAGTGGTCAAGCTGCTGTATTTCTTATATTACTAAAATCCAAAATAGTTCTTACAGAACAAAAATAATTCTTACAAAATACAAAACATTTAAGAAAATCCAAAAAATTGTTCTTACAAATAAAAAATTATTCTTACAAAATACAAAATACTTTAGACAAATTTAAGTAGTTCTAACAGAATAAAACAATAGTTGCTGCAAATTACAGAATATTTGTTTCAAAACATAAAAATCATAACAAACTCCAAAATACTTCTTACAAAATACAAAAAGTTCAAACCAAATTCAAAATTATTCTTAAAAAACAAAAATAACTCCAAATACCAACATCCAAATAATTCTTACAGAATTCAAAAAATTCAAATAAAATCCAGAATTTCTCTTACAAAGCAAAAATATTTCGTACAAAATACAAAAATACTTTACATAAATCTAAAATAGTTCTTACAAAACAAAAATTATTCTTACAAAATACAAAAAGTTCTAAAAAAATCTAATAGAGGCTTACCTCTTACAAAACAAAAATTATTGTTACAAAATACAAAAATACATTACACAAATCCAAAACAGTTCTGACAGAATTGAAAATAGCTACTGCAAAATGCAAAATAGTTATTACAAAACACAAAAATTCTATCAACATCTAAAATAGTTCTTACAGAATACAGAATCTTCAAACAAAATCCAAAATAGTTCTTACAAAAAAAATCCTTACAAAATACAAAAATTTCTAATCCAAAATAATTTTATTACGAATTTAAGATCTAATTCGTAATAATTAGATCTAAATAATTTCGATATAATTTCGATTAATTTCGATTAGAAAACTAAATAATTTTTCGATTAGAAATAATTTCTAATTCGAATTTAAGATCTAAATAATTTTTTTTTTAAATGGGATTTTACCAAAGTCGTAACATAAATACGGGAAATTCTAAGCAAAAAGTTGAAAAAAACACGTAAACATAATTATTGAAATATGCAAAAAGTAGTGCCATCTATTCTGCTAAGGATAAATAAGGCAGCAGAGATGATTTTGATAAGGATTACAACCCAAGGGTTGCTATCTATTCCACTAAAGTTACAGATGGCAGTATTAGTGATTTTAACCGATAGTTTGCTTTAGAATAACTCCTTTTACGTTAGGTTTGTATGACGTGTAAGGCCTTTGCTACAAGAGGGATTTAAATTTAAAAGGGATTTAAGGGGTGTCTCCCTCCCTAGGCAGTTCTTACACATTATCATTAAACGTGATTGTATTCAAAAAGACACCAGTTTAACTGTTTTTATTTACCATTAAAAAACACTCCCCACCCCTGTAATTTTTATGAATATAGCACACATTTTTCATTAAATATTCTCGATAACTATAATACTTGAAAATCTATCAAAGAGAAGTGTATTTTGGCCAAAAACCGTCATTTTACTACACTAGAGGAAGTGAAAACATCCCTTGTTCAAATGGCTAGCGGAACTATATGTAATTAGCTGTTGTGATCTAGCCATATGTCTGTTCACGTATTCTGAAAAGATCCATGTCGCAGTAATGTGAATTTTAGGGTAAATGTATTTGACTGATAGAATAAGAATATTGTATTCGTGATGAATCTTTGAAATGGGAGAGGTGAAGGAGTTTTAGTTGTTAGTTTCGTATACAAATTCTTATTAGCTTCAATTTAAGCACACGCATCTCTTTTTTCGGGGGGGGGGGGGGTCACTATTATGGATAGTGGTCACCCCATCCTTTAATGTATCTAGAAATAAAATTCTTACCTGGAGGTATGTACGAATCACCTCCTTTTTAAAGTTTCATGTGTTGCCACTCATTTTGAAAACTCTACTGTTAAACCTCATCGCTTTCATACACAACTTATGTCCTAGAGAAACAACGAACTACCTGGTTCACTTCCTGGTAAGTTGATGAACAAACCCTTGCGTAGGCCCTGTGACGGGAAATATCCCTTGTTTATATACATGAGACTTTTTGGAATCAAAACAGGTCTTTCGTAACCTAAATAACGGGAAACCTTTGTGCTTTGGTTACAAAGGATTTTGAACTCAAAACAATCCTTGCGTAAACCCTACGAAATAAATGACGTTGGCCCTCAAACCTCATTGTCGCTGGATTACAAAGGTTTTTGGAATTAAAACAAATGTCATTGACCCTCAAAACCCGTTGTCGTCAGATTACAAAGGTTCTTAGAAGCAAAACAAATGTCGTTGACCTTCAAAATTACGTCATTGACAAGGTTGTTTGAACTTACATAAGTAAACAATAGACCTAATAATTGTGGGGTTAGTGACTTCATGTACGCCCCTTGTGTGTGTCTTCGGATCTGAACCCCCCCCCCCCTCCCCCCTATTGGTTTCTTAGCGATAAAGACGGAAGGAATGCTTAAATTGTGTAAACACCTTGATCGTCCTAAACAATAAATCTTGAAAACCGAGACCTGTGTAAATAAAAGTTTTATTAATTAAAACAAATTTAGAACAATATTATACCACAGAAAAAAGGCAGTTAGTAAACACGAAAAACAAAACTAAAAGGTGAAAAATGCCTTATCGTAATACGCATAAAAAAGAAACCGTATATTATAGAAAGTCGGAAGGTCCTTACAGCTAATTCCAGGGGGAGCGAGCTTGTTGTTATGTCTTGTCTTAGGAAAATGGTCCATTATTTCAAAACTTAATCTTAAATAACTGAAATAGTTCACAAATTCTTCATTTTAGTCATATCGCGCGGGTAATCAAGAAAAATTTAACACATTTTTCTTGTGTGTTTTGTTAGAAAAACTACAACCATTAGCTTGAACTAGGTGACACTTAAGCAAATTAATAAAAGAACCTTAGTATTATTATTAACCCTCAGTTTAATTATTCGTTTTTTAGAAGCCTTACCCCATGAATATTGTCAGAACAAACCAATGAAGTGAAATCAAATGTTGTTGAAAAGTTTTTAAAGCTTAAAATTGATGTCGAAAGCTTGCGCCTTAAACTTGCGCCGAAAGCACACGATATTTTTATCATTTGATTTATTAGTTTCAAATTCATCCAATCAAAAACAAAAATTATTATATTTTTACTTAATTCTCAGATAATGACTTGATTGCTTGGTAATTGAAACATTGTCTTTTTCAAAGGCTTTTTCAACATATTTTCAATTTAAAAGATAATATAAAGCAAATTTTAAAGTACAATTGAGTTGCTATTCAGTCTCTGACCTGTTAAGAGCTATTTGTGTTAAAAAAGGATTATATTTCGGAATCAATTAGAGACTAAATATATTTCGTCATTGACATCTGACCAGTGTACAATAGTTCAATTTTAAGCCGGATTAACTTTGGAATATATTATAACATTGAGAGTGCAGACATATATGGACTTTAAAGCTGCTTTTAATGATTGCATATGAAATCTTGATAGGTTTTTTTTTACCTGGATAATGAATTAATTTCGGCTATGTTTTGAACCAAGACTATTTTGGGCTGAGCTAAGCAAAGTGATAATGTTTTCGCATTCAACTATTCTTAATTTTATCCCATCAAACATTCGATCGGGTATTGATGACGAAGTTATTATTAATCATGCAGTGGAGTTTTTTCCTGAAAATACTCTCAAAGATGCTAAAGTTGATTTATGGGCAGAAATACACCCTAGTAGCAAAACAGCACCAAGGAGACAAGGTGATAATGCCTCCGCTCCGTACGTGAAAGATATTATTGATTTGCTTCGGAAGTGTGAAAATGAGGAGCCAACAGTGCCAACGTACGTAATTATTTCACCCACTGAAGTGCCTGTTATTCCTGCTGTTGCTTATCATAAACTTGCTTCCAAAATTTGTGCTCTGGATAGTACCCTTAAGTACCCTGGATAGTACCCTTCATCAAAGAAAAGGTAACAGCTTATAATTTAAATTTTCCGTCACTTCCCATTCCTTATGCTAGTCCTCATACTGAAAGTACTGCCACCGTTATCATTTCAAAAGTGCCTACTAAAATTGACGACCCTTCAAAACGGGCTCATGCTATTAATAAAATCCCTGGCCATGAAGCTATTCATAGCATAATGCCTTCTGGCGATAAGCTGCTTGTTCAGATTAGTCAATCTGCAGCAAAGATTTTCAGCGATGCGGTTCCAACCGTATTGAATAGCTGTGACGTCATGATTCAAGAAAAGAAATTTCATGGCATTGTTAAGGGGGTGCCCGCTAATTATGAGGCAATAGTTTTTAAGAAATGTGAAGGTGTCATCGACGCTGAACAGTTGGGAAAATCCCTGGCTGTGAAAAGTACCTTTGCTGATAATGTAGCCCAGAGTAATAGCCTACGACTCGGGCTCAAGGTGGGCTATGAATCATTCTTGGTTTTTGAATTCCTGCGGCCGCTCCGTTGCTGTCATAATTGTCAATCTCCCAACCACATGAAAAGCAAATGCGATAAGCCAACAAAATGCAACCGCTGTGCCGGCTTTCATGTATCATCCCGTGATTCCCCATGTGTTTTTGATCCAAAATGCACTAATTTTGGGGGTAATCATGCATCGTATAGCCTAAAATGTCGTATTCTGCGTGATGTCCTGAGCAAACGTGTGATTCGGAAATGACTGTCTAATTATCTAAGTTTTCACTTACTAAGTTTTCTAATGCCTGCTCATCCCTTAAAACTCTGTTATGCAATATTGAAAAGCATGGGTATCGTTGGCTATTGATAGGTGACTTCAATTGTGATGTTCATAGCTTCTCTACTCGTGTCAACCTAGATTTAGATTCGTTGCCTATTGGTCAGTGAATAGTATCCAAAGCTCTTAATCACAGTTATATTCATAATAGTGGTACTGTGACCAATATTGATCATTGTATTTGCTCTGCCGATGTTCCCTGTTCTGTCGTTAATGTTGACAAATACGAACGTGATTTTGACCACCTTCCCCTTTCCCTTACTGTGACATTAACCGCCGATCCATCTAATCATCCTTGTGGTGCTAATAAAAAATGGTTTATGAAACGAGAGTGGAGCAAAGCCAATTGGCCTTTATATATTCCTACCCTAACAGCTCTGTTGTCCTGCGTCAAGATTCCTTTTAATCTATTGTGCACGAGTGTCTTTTTCGCCACAAGCCAGAGTGCAACTGAATGTTTATTATCTTTACTTAGTTAAGTGCATGAAACAAGCTGAGAGTGTAGCTGTTCCCCTTGTCCGGGTTAAACTCAAAACTCGAAGTCCAATTTGGAAAGAAGACCCGGGTCTTAAAGCCGTCAAAAATCTTGCTAAACTCTGGCTTCGCATCTGGATTGTGTGTGGGCGGCCCTTGCGAGGCCAAGTGTTTGATATAAAGAGTAAGACAAAAGCGGAGTTTAAACCGTATCTTCGTTTGGTTCGATATAATGGTGCTGAGTTCCCTAAAAGTGTAATACAATGGAAAGAAGTCATTAATACGTCTAAATTTGATTCATTAGGATGTGATGTTATCCCAGATTCGTCTTGGCTTTGGCATTATAAAAATATTTTTTGTAAGATTGAGCATAGTGTTCATTATCATTTTCAGTGCTTAGTTTCTAAATTTTTGCCACCTAAAGTTTTGCAACGTCATGTTATTCCTGTCTCAACTAAAAGTATTGTTAATTGTATGCTTAAACTTAAGTCTAAATCCAGTGATCTTGATGGGATTAGCACTCACCATTTACGTTTTGATTGTCCAGCACTAGTCGCTCAGCTCTAGCTACTTTTTCAGTTCTGTTTATCTTTGTCAATGGTACCTGATTCCTTCCTTTGCGGAACGGTCTCTTCGATTCTTAAACGCGGAAGAGACCCTTTTTATTGCAGTTGATATAGGCCCATCACTGTTACTTGCAATACTAGTAAGGTTTTTGAATATGTTCTGCTCCTATATATTATTGAACGAACTGCGAAAGACTCTAACCAATTTAGATTTCAACCTCGTATTGGGTGTCAACATGCGTTTAAAGTTTTAGCTTCAACTCTTTATGATGCCCAGTCTAAAGGTTATGAATTACATATCTGCGCTTTGGATTTGTCTAAAGCCTTTGATAGTATTTGCCATGCACAAATGTGGCACTCTTTGTTACAGTTTGGAGTGAACCCTTCTGTCATACATGTACTTCAATTTTGGTATAGCACTTCGTTTTTTTGTTTGAAATCTGGTAGAGGGTACTGCAATAACATATCAGTTCAATCTGGAGTACGGTAGGTTAGTGTTCTATCACCTTATCTATTTTATGCTTTCATTCAAAATGTGTTGTTAAGAATCACACCCTCGTAATTTTAAAATTTATCTGATGTATCTCATATTGTGTATGCGGACGACTTGCTAGTTTTAAACCGAACCAAGTCTATTTTGGCATTATCGGTGCAACGTATTTCTATGATGTTTCGGGATGTTGGTCTGTTTTTGAATTTTGATAAATGCAAATATTTAGTTTTCAATCCCAAATCATCTGCTCATAATTTCTCCTGGGGATCCTCAGTAATTCGCAACGTTGCGAGTTTACGGTGGTTAGGAATTAGTATTTGTTCTACACTCACTTTTTTGCGACTTCAAGTTTTGAGAGATGTAAAAGAAAAGTTGAAGATCGGATATGCGAAAATTGTCCCTAACTGTGGAAAATATTCACGCCAAGCTTTAGCAAAAATGTATTCCACATATTGTGACCATTCTGTCTTGTTTTTAAGTGGAATTTATTCGTTATTGAATAAGAACGATTTGCGCCAGATCCGTATCGCTTATTTTAGATATTGCAAATTTTTATTGTACCTTCCCACTTCATATCGTAATACATGTATTATTGAGAAGTATGGTGCTACCAACATTATCCAATCGTTTGAATTGCTTAGTAATAATTTGACAAGAAATGCCTTTGTATCCCTTGGCCCAAACCATAATATTATCCGTGTGTTTTTGTCAGTGATTAAGGTTTAAGTTATCTTTGTTTCTGTGTATTTGATTTTTTTTCCTTTTTAGTGTACTTTACTCCGCTTATTTTGTATAAAAGTGGGTTATAAATAAATTATTATTATTATTATTATTTATTGGTAAAGGTAAATCTCACCTATTGAGCCACAGCCGAAGCAGAAGTCTAGTTATATCTTGAAACATTAAAACTATAAGACCGCGAAAATAATAATATCAAAAACTTGCAAGGGGACTGCACACCTTAACATCTTGCTGAAGTTTATTTGAAACATAGGCCATTATGACAAAGGTGCCAATGATTGACCAAATTGACATATTTATTCTAAAAAAAGAGTGAAAAAAGAAAAAAACAAAGAAACAGGAGCAGTTTTTCACTAATACAGTGAATAACCAAGAACTTATCAGATTTTTTCTCTGCAACTTATAAAAACTATAAATTTTTTTATCATAGGTACTAGATCTACTATTGGGGTCCTGGGAGTACCCTTTTTACAGGGTGCCGGGTGTTCCCTCGGAAAACTCCCCCGATGAAAATTTTCGCCTGGTAGCCCACCGGTGAGTAAAAAAAGTAAACAAAAACTTACAACAATTTGATCATTCATCGGTGCATACATGTTAATGTGCGCGTGTGTGCCTCAAATTTCAAAGTCAACTAAATTAACTGACCATGCTGAATTATCCTTATTTATAAAACTAGGGTATTTATATTTAAACTTGTTAACCTTTCATAAGAGGTCATTAATGGCCCACAGATTTGCAAAGCTTAATTGACCATTTTTCCATAGCACACACTACCAGATCAAAACATATTGACGGAGGAAGTACAAGTATTAAGTAAGTATTGTAGCATTGCAAACTAACCAACTGTCTTCGCACACGAGACTAATGTGACTTCCAAATGATTCTACCTCTATAGAAAGGAGCAAGACCTCATAAGTGAACACTGTATTTTCATCGAAAAAACCAACAAATTCTATATTTTTTGTAGATATGAGTTTGAAACCCCTACAGTAGGGTTCACTAATACAGTGAATAACCTTGAGTTTCAATGATTTCCCCCCTGAGTCATCACAAAATTGTGAAGCTCTTTGACTACTACCACACATTCACCGATCTTACCAGATCGAATTTTCCATACTTTTACTTATCTTTTATTGAAAAAGCAACAAATTCTACATTTCATGTAGTCAGGCGCTTGAAACCTGAACACTAATGTTCTATGATATGCTGTTTTTAGAATGTCAAACTAAAAAAGAACAGAAAGTTTAGCTGAAAACAGTAGAACACACAATTTCAACAAAAAACAGGAAAGGTAAAACCAAATAATAGCAAAACACAAAATAGCAATTTATTTCGATCCTAGTATTTTGAACAGCTCTCAGTGATAAACAAGTGGATTGAAGCTCTGATTGGTAATGTGGATCCGCGAACTCGGTCCAAGTTGTCACAAGTTTACACGATTGCACACTACCTGCTCCTTTAAAAACTTCCAGCAACTAAAACGTCAATTCGACGCCCCCCTAGTCACCATCAATAGCGCAGATGAATCTCTATCCTTTTTTTCAAAAATTCACACACAAACAAACACACACACGGGAATGTGCTATTTCTTGAAAGTAATGAGTAGGACAAAATACAGAGGATAACAGGCCCGTCCTAATGGTTGGAGCGCTCTCCCAAAAAATAAAATGTCAAAGGTATTACGTGACAGCGATGGTTGGGCTATCATTACATGACCTCACTTAAGGTGTATGCTGTTGTTAAGCTACAAGCAGGGATTCCCCCATGGGTCCCGACCTCACCTGACCGTTTAAAACGGGGCTCCCCCCTATCCGACCCTTTAAAATCCCCTACTAATATGCCTATCTGACCGTTTAAAAAGGCGTGGGTGTGTTCATTTTAATAGAACCGATGACTGCATTACACAGGTGCTGGGGACTATTTATTACTACTTGTCTATTATCCCGACGATACTCCAATTAATCATACTGAAACAGCTGGAATTCTGGATATCTCGCCAGGGGTCTGCCAGCTAGAAACAGGCATGTCTTGACGTCAGAGAGTCCGTTTAAAATCCTATGCTATTTTTCCTATCCGTGACGTCAAAGGGTGTCATAGATATTCCATGTTAATTTGCTATGGCCATGATAGAAAGTATTACACCCCCACTACTTACCGAGACTCTAGAGTATGGAATCATGCGATCTGAGAAAAAAAATTCTGAAACTGAAAAAAATTCTATTAAATGTTTTAACTTTTATAACTTTAAGAAATCAAAAATTAATTAAGATTTTAAGGAATAAATATCAGCATATGTATACTAAACTCACAATGCTCATTTTTTTCATTTGAATTTTTTTCAGTAAAGCACAAATTATATTCTAGCTTTTAGAAAGCATAGGGTTTAGAACCATTCACAGATTACTTTCTGCTCGTTTTGAGTTTGACTTAGTTTTATTTCTGTTTGCTTTGGGTTTCATTTATTTATTGATACTGATTTGTGAAAGTTGTATCCTTGGTAGATTATTTGATTCTATTTTAGTGCTTTTTTGGTTTAATGGAGTTCTTTACTTTTTTTGAAAAACTTATTTTGTGCAAAATTTTTTTATGATTAATTATAATATAGAACAAACTCTTGCCTATACTAACTTGTATGGGCAATTTAACTATAATGTAGGCATGTACAATTATATTAAAAGTCAATATATTAAAATTCCCTCCAACGGGGAATCGAGCCTTGGTCACCTGCTTGACAAGCGGGTATGCTTACCATTGCACCATTGAAGACTATGAAAGATATGTTACATATAAGACATTATAATAAATTCGTTAATACACTAAAAAAAGTTATATAAGGAATCGATCTGGTTAGGTATATCCGGGTTGCACTGGTAGCCGGCAACCCAGCAAGAGACGACCACGTCCAATACTAGGATATGAAGTATCCCATAACTCCCAAAAAAGAGTCTGATTGAAATACAAAGTATAATATTAGAATCAGTTTTTCCGAAACCCTTGTATAAGAAAATTACAGCTCATTTGCTTCAATAATGAAGAAAATCCATTGGCTTGAAAAACAAGGAAAGCTACTTGAACTGCGATATTCTGCATCGAGGGTATCTTTTTTGTTTTTTTCATTTCCTCCGCAGCTAATGGAGCACTGAAATATCATTTTTAACATTATAAAAAGCATGTAGACATAGGTATATAAAATGCAGTATTAAATTCAAGAATGACTAGTATAACCTATAATAATTGAATATTACTGGAAGACTAAAATTTTGTAATAAAATCTTACTTTCCTAGAAACCAGAATCATCCATTTATAATTAACAGAAAATGTTACCCAGGGTGTGGTTAGAACTTGATACCTTAGGATTACAAGACCTAAGATGAAAGAATATATATTTTGAGACAATATCGAAAAAGAGTTGCATAGAGGACCAATACAGTTCATTATAAATGGGGCCTATGCTATTTTCATCGTATATAGCTGAAAACCTAGTAAAGAAAAAACCATGGCACATAGTAACTAAAAGTTAAGATAATAAAATCATCTTTTGAATGAAAGTTAGGTGCCTGACTTTTTTAGGTTCGTCTCTTACTGTTCCAAATAGGAATAAGTCATAGGGTTTTTACATAGGGTCTATGTAAGATTCATCGTTATAGCTGAAACCTAGTAAAGAACAAAATATGGCACATAGTAACTAAAATTATATTAAAGCACGAACCAATGTCAATAGCAATTAAAATATTTAAATTAATGATTACATGCATGATGATACAACACAACACACGCTTATCTTTTGACAAGATAATATAAGAAAAATATGTTAGGAAGGTTTATTTTCCTTGTTTAGATAGGGGATTGATATAGCTCTTCATACATTATGTCCCTTTATTGGGAAGGTCATCCCCGGAAGAAAAGGTATTTGGTCTTTAAACTATTTTGAATAAAATGGATATTTCCAAATTTTGACCGGATGCCCTTCGGGAAAGTGTGAAGTGGGCTTGTTGGCCATTGACAACTTTTGCCTCTTAAAAGAGGTAGAAGTCTTAATTTTCGATTTTATGAGCCCCCTCCACAGTTAGTACGAACACGCCTTCCATAGAACCTTATATTCTAATAATTGGCAACTTAAATAAGTTACAAGCCTTGCCCCGAAGGGCGAGCGAAGATTTTTTCAACCCCTAGGATAGGTTTGGTTGTTAGGTTATTGAGGTTATTTTGAACAAAATGACTATTTCAAAATTTTAGTTAGATTCATTTGGAGCAAAAAGACACAACGGGGGTGGTTGTTGCTTTTTGATCACTTTTGACTCTTGTCCCGGGTGCTATGGAGGATTGCTTAAACCCTAATTTATAGCAATTTGAATTTTGGCTATTTTGAACAAAATGGCTATCTGAAATCAAAACATGAACAAAAATTAATTAGAAAAAAATATTCCGAAAATTTCCCCCCTAATTTTTTCCGAAAGAATAGGGGTTATGTATTTCTAATGAATGGTATTTTCACTACAAACAAGAGTATGTTACTGTCCGTTTCCCAAATGGTAAAAGTATAATTCTCTTACATAAATGACCAATTATCTTACTTAGAATTATCATTCTCTTACTTAATTGGCTACAAAGCTATGCAAAATTGGTTTACCTTTTTCATCATTATAATAATTGGGAGAACAGGATTCAAAGACAAGTGAGAATTGGATTAAGGATTTGTTGTTAGACCCCGGTCGTTTTCAGGGAGTAAGGGTTATGTACTTCTACTGAATGGTGTCTTCACTGCAAACAAGAGTAGCTTATGGTTACTGCCCGTTTCTCTAACGGTAAAAGTATAAGCCCTACTGCTTATTTGGCGCTTTAATAAAAGGAATCATATTACAAATATTTTCTTTTGTTCTTATTACAGCACTCAAAATAAAATAAAATTGCAGTGAAACCAGACCAGGATTTACCAATAGGCCCAGTAGGCCCTGCGGCTTTCACTATTCCCGAAGTTTTGGAGATTTCCCCGAAAATCTTGAAAAAACAGTGCGGCAAAAACACTTGAGCCTAGAGGTGTCAAAGCTTTAAGTCCCGCTTGGTGGAACAAATAGGATATGAATATCCCATAACTCCCAAAAAAGAGTCTGATTGAAATACAAAGTATAATATTAGAATCAGTTTTTCCGAAACCCTTGTATAAGAAAATTACAGCTCATTTGCTTCAATAATGAAGAAAATCCATTGGCTTGAAAAACAAGGAAAGCTACTTGAACTGCGTGTCAAAGCTTTAAGTCCCGCTTGGTGGAACAAATTTTGAGCTGGTTAGCTTTCAGCAATTAATATCATTATATATCCAATATTCTGTCTATTTTATTAGTTCTTATCAAAACTGTTAATTTATTTTGGAATAAAAAAAAATTTGAAATAGGGAATTTTGAAAAACTTGAAACTTTGGTAATCTAAAACGAACAGAAATTACTTAAAAAAAACTTTCCGAAAAAGAACTTTTCTAAAGAACAGTAAAGGCCATTTTAATTTAATATCAGAAGAAATAGAAACCTACAATAAATCAAACTTCAAACAACCATAAATTACTATTAAAGAATAAATGAAACATAAAGTTGAATATGCAAATCAACCTGAAAACGAACAAAAAAAGTTTGCTATTGAGGCATAAATGAAGCCCAAAACGAACAGAAATGAAACAAACAATCATAGAAAGCAAACAAACAGTAGTTACTAATATAAATGAGTAAAAAAGATCGTAAAACGAGTGAAACTTAAATTGAATATACGAATCAAGCTTGAAACGAACAAATTTTTTACAAAGAAGAGTTTGGGTTTTGTCCCCTTCTTTCCCTTTAAAAGTCTAAAAGCAGTAATGTATCTATATATTTCAACCCTACAAGAAAACATACGCCTGAGGCAGTGTGGTTTGACGATTACATTGCAAAAAGTGACCAATCCTTTTATATTATATACCTATAAAGTGATCAAACACGTTTTGAGAGTATAATTGAGATTATATAACGCAACCAGACTGGTTTTTGAAGCAACACCCATTTTTTAGGGCCAATCAGAGAGAGCGGAGGTTATTCCATATATAATAACTTGATTAGTAATTCGATTCGAAAAAAGGAGTGATTTTCATTGCAATTCATATTAGTAAGAGAATTGAATTCAGAGACAATAGTTTATTTGAGACGATATTAGTAGAGAAAATGCGTGGAGCATTTAAACTATTGGAGGTTGATGGCTGAGCCAGTAGCAAAGATATACGAGTACCAAACGTGGCTGTGGAAATAACAGGAGGCTGTAGACTATGCCTTGAATGGGATGATATGTATGCTAGATATGTGATATCATTGAGCAAATTTAAAATGGAGGAGCAATTATGTTTTGCTAAGAAACTGAATATTGTGCATATAAATAGACTTCGGGGAGCATTAGATGCACTAGTGAAATATATTGATGAAAACAAATTGAATCAGTGATTATTATTGTTGTACTTATGCTCAATAAAATTGTTTCTAAATCAAAGATATTGTTCTTTCTATAGTAGGCTAGCGTGTATTTTTAGTGTAGAAAAAAACAATTCTGGTTAGTCTGTAGTTGGTTGTGAGAGTGTTAGGACTCTAAAAAATGGATAGATTTGAGAAAGAGCGAATCATGGGGAATCCTGTGTTTATGGAAAAACGTTTGATTCTTGATGATGATTTTCTAGAGCTGTCTATTCAAAGGAAGATATTTTCTCAGGGAATGCTTGTCGATATAATGAAAAATGATTCTCCATCATTAGACTATTGTATGAAGCTTTTACGTTGTTGTCAAAATGCATTTACACAATTTATTGACATATTAATCACTACATGGCAAAATGATATTGTGGATATGCTTTTAAACACTAATTTAAAAATTTAGGACTTTTTTTTATGAGAAAGATGGTGTTCAAAGGATGATTTCCTCCTCTCTCTCTCTCTCTATCCCACTCAATTTTTTTTGGTAGCTCAGTTTAATTTTGGCAGTGAGAGTGTCAACACATGAAAAATGTTCCATACATGTCCACTATGTATGTACACACTGGGCAGCTGGTCATCATGTGAGAATTGCACAATAATTGATGAGTATGATGAAAAGTGCAGATTATGCAACCCGTGTAAATTGCATAGAGGATATGCTGTACAAATTAAAGGTTGTAATTCCTGTCTTGAAGAGGTGTGTGACTCTCATCCTAGAGGGCACCTATGCTCAAATTGCCACTATTATAAATCTAATCAGTGGGAGAACACATATCCTGGTATGATTGGAAAGAATCCTAAGCGTGATTTTTGGTTTACTGCTACGAGATTGGTATCTTCGTGGTTTTAGATTGTTCTGGGAGGAGGAGCCGGGTCAACGATTCAACTGTTGGAACAACAAAATAATTTGGTTTCTACGTCATCGTTGTGAAGACAATGGGTATTATGATTATAAGCCTACTGATTTTTATTTGGCTTTAATGGAATGTTATTCGCCACTTGAGGACACTGTTTGTGATATTGTTTCAAATAATCAAATTGAAATATGTGAATTCTATAAAATGAATGAGAATAGTATCATTGACTATCGAAAGAGATATGACAAGAGTGAAGTTACACTCTACTGTAGAAAATGCAACCCTGACATTGCAGCAAATCAGGATCAGTATACTATGAATTCAGATAATCTACCCGCATTAGTTGTTCTCTATAAATACCTATACCAAGTGGAAGATGAAATCTAAAGAGTAGAAAAGTCATTTTTATCGACTTTTTTTATTCGCAAAAAAAACAATAAAAAAAAGTCGATTCGTAGAATTCCTCACCAACGGCTCTTGCTGAAGATCTAATATTTTCCTAAACGCTCTCCTTGAAATTCTTACCCGACCCCCAGTCCTGTAGTGTTGAGGCAGCAAAATTTGATGCACCAGGTACAAAATATTTTCTGGCAAGGGGTAGTGCAGAACGAAATAGCCTAGCAAACCAGCTACCAAGACCATAGCCAGACAAACAAAAAATCGCGAAGAAAGGAAGAAAACGAGGACAATTAACAGCCAGTGAAAAAATTGAAAAATTATGCAAATAGTTCGGTCAAGACCTCCGCTTGACCGTCCTCAGTGCAGAATAAAACTGATAAAAATATAAAAACCAAACCTTAAAATAAAAACACCAAACTAAAATTGGACGACCCTTTCCTAGTAACGGTGAAAGGGTAACTGAATAAAAAACACAAGGTTAAATGGCATTTCAGAATTTCATTTTGCGTAAAGCACTTTTAAAGGCTGATCGCTTTCCAGTTTGATTGTTATCGGAGACTCTATTCGATTGCACAATATAACTTTGTGGATGTATGTAAAAACGATCAGAATTAATGTAGTAGTCCCCTTGTAGTAGTCCAATCCATTGCCAATTTGACGTGGACTCAGAGCACTTACATAGCAATTGATATCGGGACAGACAAATGGAATTCTTCTATTATTCATTTTAGGTGGTGCTGGTGACGTCGACGATGGGTCGAAAATGACATGTAATCACTGCTAAGGCTTTTTTTTATTGCTAGAGGATCACCCAATTCACTTCTTAGTGTTAACTGACAGAGTTACAAATAGGAAGTGTTTACAGGAACATACTGAAGATGCTTTATCTTATAGTGATGAACATGTTCATGGGTTGTTTTTCGTTCAAGAACAAGTAGGAGGGGGACATTTGAATTACCAACTCTCGATGTTTCCACAAACGATGCATAGAGAAATATGCAAGAGTCCGAAGCGAAACCAGGTGGATAATCAGCAAAAATAACTTGATCCATCCCGTAAATGGTGCCAGCGTTTTTACCATTGATCATATTCTGTTTAAAGCCAAGAACGTCTGTCAGATTATCATTGAAAATAATTATTTCAGTGTAAACAGGTGAGGTAATGTAAATCCTATCGTGTTCCAATGAATAATTAAAATGGAATGTACCATTCCCACGATATGAGATTTTTCAATTGATTGTACGACACAAATCTGTCATACCATCATATTCAATATATTTCAATTTGACGTTTGGATATTCACTAGATTTAAGTGCTTCAACCCATTGATACTCGACAAAGAGTGACCAATCGAATGGTATAACTTTTATATCATACACACGATCCTTTCTCAGGATGTCATAGGTATTTTTGAGAATACAATCGACCAGAGCCACTTCATACGCACCGTTAAATTTGATAGCAGGGGAGAGTTTCATCCAAAAACCACTTGTTTTATTCAAATCATTGTAGTGAGGATCGGAAACGTTGGACATAAATGTTACATAAAAATCATTGGGCATTGTCAATATCTTCAACACGGATCCAAGAATCAAAATCAGAGTTGTATCCTAGCCACCAAACAAGTAACTGTTTCTTACCCCTGTGAGTACGAGTCTTTAATATCTTTTCAAATTGATAGATTTCACTATTGTTTTTAACTATTTGTAGTTCATAGTCATAAAAGCCGCCGAGAATCTCTTCATCTTTGGTATCGCTCAAAAGATAAGTTATGGGATTAGTGTCTAGGATTTTTGCCACTTTAAAAAGTTCTGTGGACCACAAGTAACTCCCCTTTTCAAAAACATTAGTTTTTCTATTAATTCGAACAGTATCACCAACATTGAATTTTTTTATGGACAATCGTTTCATTGGAACATTGTTTAAGAAAGGTATCAATTGTATCATGATCAGAATGATGAACTTCCGTTGGGGCTGAGTGGGACAATGATCGATGAGGTCGTTGATTATAAATCAACATGATTTTATCTAAATCATGAATAAAAGCAGACGTATTTTTCAATGTATAATATCTTGAAATTAAAAGTCGAATAGTTCTTATCAATCGTTCGGCCAATGCAGCCTTTATAGGAATATGACTATGATAGAGCAGTGTATTATATTTCGTTAATACTTATGCAAAATGGGGATTAACAAATTCACTACCGCGATCCGTTTGAATTTTTTTATACGAATCCTGTTCGAGAATACTTTCTATAGCCTTAGCAACTTCAACACCTCTCTTTGACCGCAATTGAATTGCATATGCATAATGATTATAAACGCTGATAGCAAGTAGAATGTACTTGTATGTTGTATTGTGACGTCTTTGAATCTCATCTAGAGTTAAGAGATCTGCTTGCATTATATGCAATGGGAAAAAGGCTTTAGTTTTTCGATAATGATCAGCACAAAGCCTATGATTTCTATGCAGAGTGTACCTTGATTCATTTTGTAGATAGTCTTGTACACTTTTAGTCTGAACACCAGTGACTTTGGAAAGAGTGGTGGGGTAGTTTAAACTCCCCGCTTCACCAATATTTTCGTAAACACACTTCAGAACTTCAACCATTTTGAATGTATACACGTAGTGTAACGTCCGCTACCCTTTTGTATACCAGTGGTTGACGATGGGGGTGATGGCGACATTGACTTGATACGTTTTCGCTTTTGTCTAGCTATCAGATGTGTGCTGCTCCTCTTCACAATAGTCAAGTTTCCACTAGGTGTGCTAGTATTTTCCAAGATCTATTTAAAATCTTCTTCTTCTCCTTCTTCATGTTCATATTTCAAAGGTGTTGATGATGGTGCATGTTCATTTAATTTTTTTAGAATTTGTCTATTGCTAAAAAGGATTTGGGGAAGTTTAATGTATATAGAAAGTTATATAGATGAGCGTCATATGATAATAGTCCTTTACGATTTGTAACCATATCATAGAGTAAATCAAGTAGATTATAGCTCTTGAGCTGAATTATAATCCCTTTCCCATTGCTCTCAACTTGAATATGATCCTGACCACTTTCCAAGAGATAGGCTAGGAGTCGTGTTCATTGTTAACCAAAAGATTGTGGGAGTTGAATTCAAATATTAAATAAAAATGAAACAAAATAAAACTTATTTAATTTTGTTACAGCAGCAGCCGCAGCCGCAGCAGCAGCAGAATCCTGAGGAGATGATTGTTTTTTGTGATCAATACCACTGGTGTTCACACGATAGGGCTTATGTTTGTCCACTCGGCGAAGTGCATCTTGAAGTAAAAGCAGTTTTTATCATCCTCAATATTCTCGTTGTCAATGAATTTACTCAGATTGTTCTCAAATTGTTCCACGGGTGAGAGAGCGGGTTCTATTGGAGTCAATTTATAGGGTTTTGCCATTTTCTAGAGAAAACTGTCTACAAGTCCTGCAATTATTGGCAGTTAAAGTGTGAAAAAGCTACCACCCGCCTGAAGAAAACTTTTCCTTTTAAAATTCTTTCCTTTCTTTTTAGAGGCCAATGTACGTACAATTGAACAGATATTAGATTAATGAAATCCCTGTCGATACCATATGTTGCTTCGGAACGAATGGAACGATGTTGCTTCGCCTGTTGCTTAACTACTTCTGGCAGTTGAACATTACCCTCGGTCAAATTTAAACGAAGTTCAGATATGAGATTAATGAAATCATTGTCAATACTATGTTTGAGTATGGCTTTCCTAAGCGAGGGTTTTGAAGTGTTTAGAACTAAAAATAAATGTCTATTTTCATGTAGTTTCCTCAGTGTCATGATAGCAACTAATAGGTCTTTTTACTGTTCACGGGGAGATATACTGTAGTTTCATTGTCAAAAATATATGTGACTAAACGCAGATCCTTGGGTGTATTTTGATGAAGATCCAATAGGATATAGCCGTAGGGTTTATTAGTTGCCTGATTGTTTGCTGAGAGCAGAAATTTAGGGGCGCTGGGGTATATTTGTTTATTGAGATTTATTAGTGAGCTAGAGTCACGAACAACTTTGTAGATGATATAGTAGGTGCAGTTTAATGCAAGAGTTCGCATACATTTGCTCTGATGAAAGAGCTTGTGTAGAACTAGAGTAACGGAAATCTGTTCATTATGAGAGCGAACAGTGAACAGTTGTAGCATTTCCTGGGACCATTGTTCAATAGATTCAGCCAGATCGTCAATAATCAGCCAAGAGTTTGGTTCAATAATGCTGAAAACATCAAGTCCCTGTATGAATTGTATCTGCACCAATCCTGCAATGCCAACTGCTTTTATTTTATTGTATGACTCCTGCCAAATACTGTAACAATAGTAGATTTTCTCCGGCTTTTCCACAAGCACTTAATTGCAAGTTTTTATTATTTTAATTAAGATTGTTGTTTTTCCCGACATTGAGAGACCTCACAGAAACGATCTGAATAGTGTTTTAAATTGATACGTGTTCCCTTCAACAATTCACCTACAACTAACTGTAGACTATAGTTGTATAATGACTAGATAATTTCCCTACAAGTCCGTTCAAGAATAATGAGAAGAAGAAGAAGAAGAAGAATAAAGAATCCTATTTTCTTTAATTATACATAAAAGTCATAGCACTTTATAAATACTACATTGAACATGAAAAAAAACTAAACATGAGAAAATAACCTTTTTTTAAATTTATTTATAATAAAAAATACAACATTTATTTTACATAAGCACTAGAAAAAAACACTTTAATAAATACACTTTTTTTAAATTTATTTAAAAAAAATACAACATTTATTAGAATATACACACACACTTAAAATAATATCACACTTTTATTTACAACATTTTAAATTTGGAATGGGCCCCCCCGGGGGGGTGGCCACTGCGGCAGGTTGGGTAGCGCCGCGGGGCCTGCTGTGGTGGGCCAGGACGGGCACTAAATAGTGGAATTTGGGAGGAAATTGCTCTGCCTTGCACACACATTGAAAATTGTTTGTGATAAAAAAAGAGAAAAAAGAATTTAAAAACACCCCATCACCCGAAAAACCCTCCCACACAATTTGTACTTTTAAAGAATTTAAGTTAATTTTTTTAGACCGAGTCGTTTTCTGTACTCTACAAATTCAACTCGGTCTAATATTAAATATTGACCGTGTGGTAGTACCTTCACACCATCCTCAAGTACATAGACTTTGTCCGATATGGCCGACATGGCGTTTTTCTCAACTCTAACTGTGTAGTTTTTAAATTGTAAAGAACGAATCGCCATGACTTTCACTCTTGGGACTAAACTACGTTCCACACAGTTTCTATACACACTCATGTCGAAATTATTTTTTACAAAGTGTGTATGTCCCCCCTTACACACTCGCTTGATATCTCTGTTTGGTGGTTCCACACCATTTTCTTGTGATAAGAAGAAAACGACAGTGTGTTTCCGACTATATTTCAGGTCATATTTTAGCATTAGCACCTGATAAGAAACAATGTATTTCACTCGCCCCGGACAGCGGAAGTTATTCTAATGAGTGTAGTTCATTCGTGAGCTAATGTATTCGCGATTTTCCAAATCATTCAATGGATTTTCAATTTTTACTTTTAACGGGATTGCATTAGTATCCCAATAATCCACTTCAATTTGTCTCTCAGACGGCCCCTGCAGCTTTCTTATATTATAATAAAATGACAACATGAGTTTTTTCTAGATATTTTCGTTATTGCACTCCCGCCTGCAATATTTTTATTTAAAACAATGTTTCTTTTCTTGCGATGTAGGAGCACCATATCAGAGTCTATGATTGTGAACGATGTGAAGTTTGGATCCGCAATGATTCGAGCAAATTCTTTGGGATTGGTTACAATGTCACATCGACTTCTGTTTCGTACTCTTTCGCACATTTTACCGAAGGCTGAGTTCAAAAAGAGCTTTTAGACTTCTCTTTCAACTTTCGTTTTCGCTTGTGAACGCTTACTGACAAAGGTGTCAATAAACGTTTTCATGTAAGGCTTTTGATCAAATTGGAGGGCTCTATGAATGTCTGTGACTTTGAAACAATTGGACACCATCCATTTCAATAGCACGTGATGAACAACGATATTCTGTTTCGGGTTGAGGTCGGCAATTAGTTTTTGTTTTGAAGGTACCCAGTGCATACTCCCATCCTCTACTAAAGATAAATTGTAGGGGCTCAGAGAGTCCCTACCCACCGGTCTATTTATGTAAGGAGAAACAAAATCTTTTACCGAGTCATGGATTTCCATGGGTATTTCACCGTCAATTTAAAAAAACATCCCTGTGCCCCATTCTCCTCAACGCCAGCAATGTCAGGTAAATTCAAAGCACATGGACTATTAAGCCATTTATAAGTACCACACAGTAAACAGTATTGAGATATTGCCGTCGAGTGAAGAGAATTCATATCCAAAAAAACTGCGTCTAACTTTTCATAGGCGTGCTGTCCGGTAGGATGAGTTTTCATAATACAGTTTCCCTGTGAAAAACATACCCACCTCTCATTGATCTCTCTACAAACAGATGCTGATCCACAGTAATGACTATTACACAGACTATTACTCTGTGTGCTCGCTCGCATTTTCATTAAAAAATTTTTTTTAGTGCTATTGATGCTTTTAAACTGACCCCCACCCCCCCCCCCCACACCCCTATCTGTTGTTCAAGAATGGCTTGTATCTTGTTAGCATATAAATGGGTAATGTCCAGGGGATCTGTTATTATATCCGCTGACACTAGAGAGTTAAATGGATCACCGAATTTGGTGCTGTAGACTTTTGTATGGTGCAAGGCAGAGCTGGAAAAAAATCTGGAAGTTGGGATACTTGTAATGGTGTTATATCATTATTAGTACTAGTACTAGCGGTATCATTAACCAGAATGGTGGGGGGTGGCATAGAATCGTCAATAGCACCACCCCCAGTCTGTTCAATTGCATTGGATGGAGGTGGCATGAAATCCCCTAGGCTAGTTAGTATATCTTCCAGGGTGTTTGGGGATAGCTGATCAAGCCAGCCTTTATTCTTCTGTGACGGAATTTCTTTATGAGGACCCGGTTTAGATGCACTAGTACTACTAACATCACCTAAATATTCTCTCATAAATCTATCTGTCCATTCCGGGTCCTCCACCATGTCAATGTCACAGGTTAGATCATCTAGGCTGGCCATGTCCCCAAAACAATCATTTAAAAAACCTCTATGCCACTCCATATTATTAAGAACTAGTGTAGGCTCATCCCTAAACTCCATTGGTGGTGCGAGGATTGGTTCAGGTCCACTAAAAATGGATGCTTCATGACCTGATGTTGATGGTACTGCTAATTCATTAATCTATAGAAAAAAGGGTTTATTTTCTATGTGAAATAACCATTATTTTATAAAGTTAAAAAACTGTGTTCATTTTTACCCCACCCTCAAAACTGAATTTCCCCTCCTTGCCTTATATTCAATAAATACTCACTACTACTACTACTAAATACTCACTAATACTCACTAAATACATTATATTCAATAATTTGTCAAGGAACTGCAATTAGTTCAGAAAGAAGTAATAGTCTATTTATCCTGAAGCATTTCAAGTCAGATGTTTACCGGGATATTAAATTAGTATCATTTTTATACCCCCCTCTAAAATTAATTTTTTCTCCTAACATTATTTCAACTAAATACTTGCCCCCTCACCCCCTCACTTCATATAGAGTAGACAAAATAGAGATTATCCAATTCTAAATTTCATCATTTTTTATGTTATTAATTACACTGAAAAAAAAACAAAAATTGAACATCTAAAAAGCCCCGATAAATATTCGCTAGTTTGGTGTGGCATTTTTTTATGTTATTAATTACACTGAAAAAAAAATTGAACATCTAAAAAGCCCCGATAAATATTCGCTAGTTTGGTGTGGCATAGGCAATGCAGTGTTTTGACTAATAGCAATAAAGTAACATAAAAAAAATATTTGTCAAGCTACTGCGATTAGTTCAGAAAGAAGCAATAGTCTATTTATCCTGAAGCATTTCAAGTCAGATGTTTACCGGGGTGTTCAATAAGTACCATTTTTACACCCCCCTCAAAACTTAATTTCCCCATCCTAGCATTATTTTAACTAAATACTTGCCCCTCACCCCCTCACTTCATATAGAATAGCCAAAATAGAGCTTAGCCAATTACATACTTCATAATTTTTATGTTATTAATGTGTTCATTTTTACCCCACCCTCAAAACTGAATTTCCCCTCCTTGCCTTATATTCAATAAATACTCACTACTACTACTACTAAATACTCACTAATACTCACTAAATACATTATATTCAATAATTTGTCAAGGAACTGCAATTAGTTCAGAAAGAAGTTATAGTCTATTTATCCTGAAGCATTTCAAGTCAGATTTTTACCGGGGTATTAAATTAGTACCATTTTTATACCCCCCTCTAAACTTAATTTTTTCTCCTAACATTATTTTAACTAAATACTTGCCCCCTCACCCCCTCACTTCATATAGAGTAGCCAAAATAGAGAATAGCCAATTCTAAATTTCATCATTTTTTATGTTATTAATTACACTGAAAAAACAAAACAAAAATTGAACATCGAAAAAGCCCCGATAAATATTCGCTAGTTTGGTGTGGAATTTTTTTATGTTATTAATTACGCTGAAAAAAAATTGAACATCTAAAAAGCCCCGATAAATATTCGCTAGTTTGGTGTGGCATAGGTAATGCAGTGTTTTGACTAATAGCAATAAAGTAACATAAGAAAAATATTTGTCAAGCTACTACGATTAGTTCAGAAAGAAGCAATAGTCTATTTATCCTGAAGCATTTCAAGTCAGATGTTTACCGGGGTGTTCAATAAGTACCATTTTTACACCCCCCGCAAAACTTAATTTCCCCTCCTAGAATTATTTTAACTAAATACTTGCCCCCCCACCCCCACACTTCATATAGAATAGCCAAAATAGAGCTTAGCCAATTACAAACTTCATAATTTTTTATGTTATTAATTACACTGAAAAAAAAAATTTAACATCTATAAAACTCCGATAAATATTCGCTAGTTTGGTGTGGTATAGGCAATGCAGTGTTTTGACTAATAGCAATAAAGTAACATAAAAAAAATATTTGTCAAGGAACTGTGATTAGTTCAGAAAGAAGCAATAGTCTATTTATCCTGAAGCATTTTAAGTCAGATGTTTACCAGGGTATTAAATAAGTATCATTTTTACAACTCCCTCAAAACTTAATTTCTCCCTCCTAGCTTTATATTAACTAAATACATGCCCCATTGGGACTTGTTCATTTTATTGAGTATTTTACGATTTCTCATAGGCCCCTGGCCTCATTTGTCTTTTGTGTGTGCTCCATTGTTTTTGTATTGTTTCCATTGTAACTGAATCCCCGTGAAACTGAACCCCAAGCAACTGAGCCCTCTTGAACTTAACCCTCATGCGACTCAACCCCCCGGGCCCCTCCCCCCCAGTTACCTCGACCCCTTGTCCCTGACCCATCGGGCTCGAGAGCCTCCGGGCCCGTGCACTCCTCGAATAACCGAACCCCCGTACAACTGAACCCCCTGTGCATATTATCCCCCGTTTAATCTTCCCCTCGTATAACCGAACCCCCATCCAACTGTCCCCCCTGAGCACCTGCCCCCCCTCACCGATCTGGGACATGTGTCGTAACAACGACGCTCCTGCTAGCTCTCTCCACCGTGTTTGTGGGGCATAGTGACTCACGCTTTCTCTCCTCAAATTCATGTCAGTGCTGCCAGTCTCATGATTGAGCTTTGGTCGTCTTTGACTTGATGCCTGAATATCTGAGTCCTGGAAATAAAAATCAATTTTTAGTTATTCACTAGATATTTAAATACGATGTATGAAAAAAATTCTTTTTCAACTATTAGCTACATTTCAAATTTATTCAGAATATTAATGGTGGGCACCCCTTCCCCTAACTCCTTTTTTTCAATAATTACCCCCTTTAGTAAATACACACGCGTACATACAATGATCGTCTCAATTATATATGACATGGAAGATATTTGCTATCTGTTGAGTTAAAAATAGAAATTGTTGGGAACGCTATTTTACCCAGATATCTTTATACCTGGCCATCTGCTTTGAAGGTAGCGAAAAATATAAGATCTGAAGCATTTCAAGTCAGATATTTACTGGATATTAAATAAGTACCATTTTTACACATCCTTCAAAACTGAATTCCCCCTCCTAGCATTATTTTTAACCCCAATTATTAAGTTCGGTCAAGCTGTGAATGCATATACCCATAAGAGTGCAGTTTTTTGACACATCAGTCACAAAACCTCCCCCAACAATGCCACAAGAATGAGCCACAAACACATAGAAAAAAGGTGCTTAAGAAACATTTAGAGCCGAATAGCCTATAAGTGCATTGGAATGCCATAACATACATTTTTAAATACGATACATGAAAAAAAATACAATTTCAATTATTATTTTATTCAGAATATTAATAGGGGGTGCCCCTTCCCCCAACTCCTCCTCTTTTTTTCTCTACAACAATTACCCCTTTTAGTAAATACACACGCGTACAAAAAATGGTAGTCTCATTAAGTTTGTTTAATTAGCAGCGCAGTGAAATGTAATCTCACGAGAAAACAGCCTTCTAATCAAAACAGCTGTTATGAACATGTGAATTTTATCATACCTTTGAAAGCTTGCATAAAATTCCCCTTTCTATGTGAAACTCAAAATGATAGATAATTCTGTGTGGAACTCATATTGATAGATAGGAAATAAAAAAGGTTATTTCTTATATTAGTCGACGAATAAAGTATATTTACTTACTAATATAATTCTTTTATTGTCCATTAGAACGAGCAAGTTGATTCTAATAGGTTTATTCGAACTTCTATTAATCAACTGACACAGAATGAACAATTCGTTTATATATATATAGGAAAAAAAGCATGATTATAACCAACTGTAAACTGGTATTTCTAGAATGAGACCATTCTTTGATTACGCAATTTGATAATTTCTAGTTTCTGGTTAAAAAAACACAAAAAAACATGTTATGATGAAAGTGCCTCAAAAACCAGTCTGATTGCGTTATACAATCTCAATTATACTCTCAAAACGTGTTTGATCACTTTATAGGTATATAATATAAAAGGATTGGTCGCTTTTTGCAATGTAATTGTCAAAGCACACTGCCTCAGGCGTAGGTTTTCTTGTAGGGTTGAAATATATAGATACATTACTACTTCTAAAACCTACTGCGTCATTGGCGCTTTACTGGAAACAAAATGTATTACAAATATTTTTTTTGTACTTATCACAACACTGAAAATAAAAATAAAAATTACAGTAAAATTAAATTTGGAACTCATGAGCTTTCAGTTGTTAATATAATTATACATCAAATACTTAGTTTAATTTTATTAGTTCGTTCCAAGCCTGTTCAAGCCAAATACAGCTTAACTACAAATAAGACTTTGGATATGGCCCCCTTCCCTAACAGTAAAAGTCTAAAGCCTACTACGTCATTGATGCTTCACTGAAAATGAATTATTTTTCAAACATTTTCTTTTCCGGTTATTGTAGCATTAACAATGAAAACAAATTACAGTGAAATAAAATCTTGAACTGATGATCTTTCAACAATTAATAGCATTAAATATCAAACATTCAGTTTGATTTTATTTGTACTTTCCAAGACTGTTTAAAACACATGTAGTTTTCAGTAAAGCGCCAATGAAGCAGTAGGTTTTAGACTTTTACAATGAGAGGAGGCAAAACCCAAACCCTTGTTTGTAGATATTTTTGTTCGTTTCATGCTGGATTTGCATATTCAATTTAAGTCTCATTCGTTTTAAGATTTTTTTTTTGCTATGATTGTTTATTTAATTTCTGTTCGTTTTGGGTTTCATTTATTCTTTAATAGTAATTTCTGGTTGTTTTGAGTTTTAGTTATTGTAGGTTTCTATTTCTTCTGATCTTAAGTCTAATATGGCATTTAGTTTTCTTTAGAAAACTTCTTTTTCGGAAGGTTTTTTTTAAATTAATCATAACCAAAGGCATAACTATTGGACCCATCAACTATGCTGATCAAAATGACTATCTCAAAATTTTAATTGTTCGATTTTGAGAAAAAAGTTCGTGGAAAAGGGAGAGTTGACCGCTAATTTTTAGGTCAATTAGAATTTTTTTTTCGTCAATTAAAATTGTTAATTTCCGTTCAAACTCTACTCCTCCCAGTCTTCTAAACTCATAGGTTCAATACGATCACTCCTGGGAAGAACGAAAAAAATAAAATACAAAATAAAGAAGTATCCTTGAGTTTTTTTTGTGGCAGGAAATACAAAATTCCACATTTTTGAAGAAGGAAACTGGAAACCTCTACAGTGGGCTTCTCTGATAAGCTGATTTTCTACCTTGGCCAATTTTTTTAGGTTCGCTGCTTTTGTTGGGTAACATTGAATCAAATTAATCTTATATATTTAGAATCAGCATGAAAAGCCATTTCTTGTGATGTATCTATGGTTATCACGATTATATTTTTCAGAGTTTTTGTTTCTATTGGTATGAGTCGCTCCATACATACAGTTCGTTACCGCAAACTATTTGAATAAAAGCTATGTTATATATTACTGAGATTCGAAGGTCTGTTATTTCTGTTAATATTTTCTAAATTTGTGGCTTACTGTGGCTATTATTTTGCAATATCTTGAATCATTTCCCACCTAAGCGCAATTTTATGTATTTTTCGCAACATACTTCTTTCGAAGGGGCTCATCAAAAAGGTAATATTGGTAGGATTGCATGAAAGTCGTGAGAACTCATAGAAACATCATACAAATCAAGAGCTCTCAGGGAGACATGGTTCTGGGACCCCCTGACTTGTCTCTCAAGCCGCGCTGCAATAAAATTTAATGGCGGCGGGACGCAATTATGCCCAGCAGTGCCACGTTCTATTTCTATAAACAAATTTCTTGTTTTTAAAAGTTTCTAAAACTAAATTGGTGTCAGTTCTTTTCGGAATTTCTTCTAAGCAAGAATTCTTTGGGTCCACGCACATTTCCTTTTCAGGTTGAAAACAGTGACTGAACCTTGGAGAAAATAAGGTCGAGAAGTCAATTTTAACTTCTCTCGAACATTCTTTTAATTCAAGTGATAAACAGTGAGACCTTAAACTTCCTGAAAATTGAATTAATCCGACAAAACAGGGAATTTCAAATCTTAAATTTTAATCAAAATTGAACTCCAAAACTTCAACTTAAATAATCTTGCTTACACCATATCTGGTGCAAGAAATTTCAAGGAAAACCTTAAGGGAATCTGATGTCTATATCTTATTCCATGTCGGAATTTCCTGGTCTTACAACCTATATTCCACTACTTTGACTACTCTATACCTCTTTTGAAATTTTCTGAGGTTACTTTCCTTCATTACAATAGTCAGGAATAACAATTTTTATACTCACTATACCATTGTTTTATTTCAATCATCACAGCAAAACTAAAAGCCAAGGTAAAGAGTACGACAATGAACATTGCAGCTCCTGCTGGCGGTGCTTATCTACGTGCCATGGCCTTTCAGCCAGAAAGGGCAATGGACAATGCAATGGGCGACCCATAGTTTGAACACCCTTTCTGTTTACCTTCCCTATATTTCTCCAGGTACTCATTTAGAGCTGGGTCGACTCTGGCTATGCACAAAGAATCACGTCACTGATCTCCGTTTCAAACCAAATAACCAATGACCCAGGATATGGGCCCCTGACCTAAAGGACAAAGGATTGAAAGTCTAGCGTGCTATTCACTCGACTATGAGGGTTAAAAATTGTACTAAGCCATCTTTTTGAATTTCAGAGCTCCAATTAAAAGAAGCGAGAATTACCATTATATCGATTTCAGAGCTCTTCAAAATTTGTTCAAGACAATTACAAATTATGTTTCTTGCAACAACGAAAACTAACTGTTACACTTTACAATCAGACCTTTTAATTAGCCAATATTCTTATGAAGTAAATACAGAAATTCAAAATTAAAATGAAAACGAATTACCCAGAATTAGTAGAATGATGTAGTCCCTGAAAATTTTCTACTATATTATCATAAATTGTGCACTCTACAGAAAAAACAGAAACATATAAAATTAACAATCAGACCTTCGAGCCTTACAGGTAACACGAATATCATATCCATAGTAGTGGTAATAAAAACCAACAGCGTTGAAAATGAGAAACAAACATAACAAACAAGGAAATACCGCTGCAAGATTTCAAATATAATGCTTTCAAAAGAATAATAATTACTAAACCTAAATCCATAGCCTAATAGCTCAGATTAACTAACCAACCGAAGAATTTGTAAAATTAACTCAGCCAGGCTAACTTTCATTTTATTAAGTTTGTTTTTCTATTTTTAAAATTAGCAGAGTAAGCTGTAATTTTCTGAAACTGCCAAAAGTTACTGCTAGTTAGTACTGGAACATGGTAATTATAATACCACACATCTGTTTTCACTATCGTTAATACTGGAACATGGTAATTATAATACCACAAATCTGTTTTCACTATCATTATTACTCCGACAGTAACAAAAGGATAATCACTAAGACAAGGCTCAAGTGACCAGAACGTCAGCAATTTAACTGTATTTTAAGCAAGACTCAAAGGGTTTCAATTTGCCTATCCCAAAAAAGATATTTGACTTCACAAATTTAAATAAATTTGACACATTCAGCATGTAGGAATTCTGGAAACAAAGTGATAACTATACACACGTGACTTGCTCCAATAGTAATTGAAACTCTAAAGAATTAAAAAGTGGCGATAATAAGAATATCAAAAGAATCTCCTAGTCACGGTTATTTTTAAAAATATAAAAATCAATTTTGACCTGACTGGGGCAGAAAATTAGGAGATAGCTAATTAGTTTGGGACTTCTGAAAAGCTACATGAATATCGTTCTAGTTTCGCAGGTCACATTGCCAAATGGTGCCGGATTTGACTCTAAATATTAAGTTACACAGTCCACACGAAATAGCGGAATGGTTATCAACTAATTCCACTTCGAAATGTTGGAAAAGTCAGTGTATCTCCTTTTTTTTGGGGAAGTGGTTCCGGCAAACTCCCAAAGGTATAGTTTTAGGGCAAAATTCTCGAGAACGGTTCTTCCTATCAATATGGAGAGAAGATTTAATTCCTTGTTTCTCTTCAACAGGAGGAATATATTTGGTTTATGCGTGTGATTAGGCTTTAAAATCGAATTCTACTGCCCAATTATTGTAATGTATTTTTATAGTGAAGTAAAAGACTATATTTACATTATACTATTAGGTGGCTTTTATCTAAATCTGTTTATTTTGATAAGATCCTATTTAGTTACCACTTTTGCCCTGGCCCAATGGGTTTTGGCACTACATTATACGGGCATTCACCAGGAATAAGATTTATGACCTGGATTCTCGTTAAAAAATATAAACTAAACAACCTGAGGCTAAATAGAAAGGTTGTACTCTGTTGTGTGAATGTGGCTTTTACAAAAGAACAACGACTCTAAATTTTCTCATGATTCATATTCAAACATCAAAGAAAAGATGTCTGCTTGATCACTAATAATGACGCTGTCAGAATAGTGAGAATGCAAAAGAGGACGAAAATGATAATTTTGGTATTTAAGGCCCCTTTTAAAAAAAAATTTTGGAAGAAACTTTTCTCAGTTTTTTTTTTAGTTTCGAAGCATTGTAAATTCAAAAGTTAAACTCTGGCGTAAGTAATAAGGGTGGTTTAATATGGGTATTGTAGTGAAAATGAATGAAAATCATTTATAAAAAAAAGTTTAAAAGTAGAATCAGTAATTAATCTACATAATAAGGGGTTGGTATTCCTAATATCTCACTCTTTTTTCCAAATTTAATTTTCATTCTTTTCCTTTTCTTTTCATTTTCTCAATTCTGGATTTTTGCCGGCTATCTAAAAAGAATAAAAAAATTTAACTAAATTCTATTTACTTAACTGTCAACGCTGTTCTCACCCATACACACACTCCCCCCACTCAGAAACTCAAAATCTCTTTCTCACTCCTTATTTTCACCCACATATATACATTTACAATTCAAAATCTCAAAAATAATTTCTCCACACTTTACTTGAATTTAATAATACAATTTTCCTTTAAATTTGACTCTTAAGATATTCTAAACTCACTACTTTCTTTCTTTTTCTTTTACTCCACACGTAATGGCACATGTTTCTATATAGCTCTCTACGCTACACTATCTCACTCTCTACACTACATTGATTGTTTTTTCTCATGGCTTAAACGATTGAAAACCCTCACATAGGAATAACGTAATAGTTTTTTTAACTAAGTGCGTCTTAGCCCGTTAGATAATGTTAGCTATAGTATGGACCAAAAAGTGGGCAGCTAGTATTTGTATACGTTTGTTGAAGATTTTATATATATTTCAACCAAGAGAAGAAAACATTTATAAAGAAGATATTCAAGGAATATTAGGGCTAGGCGAAACTCATTTTAATTAGACAGTATTGTATTGTAGTGAAGAGGACAGAAACAAGTGAAAAATAACCTAAAGCCCATAGTAGATGAGTAATTTCGAATATATTTTGAGGGGAAGCCAAAGTTTTGGCATGTGCCACTGGATATACTTCATATGTTCCTCTCAGTGTTCTCAGAAAATAAACGGGCGATAAAAATATTCAGGGGCGTGCCGCCGTCGACCGTATCTAAGGCAAGATGTTTTTCTGATCTCATCTTCAACACCGATCCAAGAATCAAATCAGAGTTGTATCCTAGCCATCGAACAAGTAACTGTTTCCTACCCCTGTGAGTACGAGTCTTTAATATCTTTTCAATTTGATAGATTTCACTATTATTTTTAACTTTTTGTAGTTCAAAGTCATAAAAGCCACCGAGAATCTCTTCATCTTTGGTATCGCGCAAACGATAAGTTATGGATTTAGTGTCTAGGATTTTTGCCACTTTAAAAAGTTCTCTGGACCAAAAGTAACTCCCCTTTTCAAAAACATTAGTTTTTCTATTAATTCGAACAGTATCATCAACATTGAATTTTTTTTATGGACAATCGTTTCATTGGAACATTGTTTAAGAAATGTATCAATTGTATCATGATCAGAATGATGAACTTCCGTTGGGGCTGAGTGGGACAATGATCGATGAGGTCGTTGATTATAAATCAACATGATTTTATCTAAATCATGAATAAAAGCAGACGTATTTTTCAATGTACAATATCTTGAAATTAAAAGTCGAATAGTTCTTATCAATCGTTCGGCCAATGCAGCCTTTATAGGACGATGACTATGGTGGAGCAGTGCATTATATTTCGCTAGTATTTTTGCAACAGGGGGATTAACAAATTCACTACCGCGATCCGTTTGAATTTTTTATACGAATCCTGTTCGTGAATACTTTCTATAATCTGAGCAACTTCAACGCCTCTCTTTGACCGCAATTGAAATGCATATGCATAACGACTATAAACACTGATTGCAAGTAGCATGTACTTGTACGTTGTATTGTGACGTCTTTGAATCTCATATAGAGTTAAGAGATCTTCTTTCATTATATGCAATGGGAAAAAGGCTTTAGTTTTTCGATAATGATTAGCACGAAGCCTATGATTTCTATGCAGAGTGTAACTTGTTTCATTTTGTAGATAGTCTTGTACACTTTTAGTGTGAACACCAGTGACTTTGGAAAGAGTGGTGGGGGAACTTAAACTCCCCGCTTCACCAGTATTTTCATAAACACACTTCAGAACTTCAACCATTTTGAACGTAAACACGTAGTGCAACATCTGCTACCTTTTTGTATACTATTGGTTGGCGATGGGTGTGATGGCGACATTGACTTGATACGTCTTGCTTTTGTCTAGCTATCAGATGTGTGCTGCTCCTCTTCACAAATGTCAAGTTTCCACTAGGTGTGCTAGTATTTTCCAAGATTGATTTAAAATCATCTTTTTCTGCTTCTTCATGTTCATATTTTAATGGTGTTGACGATGGTGTATGTTCATTTAATTTTTTTAGAATTTTTCTATTGCTAAAAAGGCTTTTGGGGAAGTTTAATGTATATAGAAAGTTATATAGATGAGCGTCATATGATAATAGTCCTTAACGATTTGTAACCATATCATAGAGTAAATCAAGTAGATTATAGCTCTTGCCCTGAATTATAATCCCTTTCCCATTGCTATCAACTTGAATATGATCTTGACCACTTTCCATGACATATGTTAGGAGTCGTTTACTTTCTTAACGATATGAGTGGGGCATTAGATTTCCAATTTTCAACACAATTGAATCCAATTCCCCCTTCTTTAATTGTGTTCCAGCAGCAGCAGCAGAATCCTGAGGAGATGATTGTTTTTTGTGACCAATACCACTGGTCTTCGCACGATAGGGCTTATGTTTGTCCACTCGGCGAAGTTAATCTTGAAGTAAAAGCAGTTTTTATCATTCTCAATATTCTCGTTGTCGATGAATTTAATCAGATTGTTCTCAAATTGTTCCACAGGTGAGAGAGCGGATTCTATTGGAGTCAATTTATAGGGTTTTGCCATTTTCTAGAGAAAACTGTCTACAAGTCCTGCAATTATTGGCTAATAATTGCGCTAATGTACGAGGCCAATGTACGTACAATTGAACAGATATTAGATTAATGAAATCCCTGTCGATACCATATTTGAGTATGGCTTTCCTAAGCGAGGGTTTTGAAGTGCTTAGAACTGAAAATAAATGTATATTTTCATGTAGTTTCTTCAGTGTCATGATATCAACTAATAGGTCTTATTAGTGTTCACGGGGATATATACTGTTATTTCATTGTCAAAAATATCTGTGACTGCACGCAGATCCTTGGGTGTATTTTGATTAGGATCCAATAGGATATAGCTGTAGGGTTTATTAGTTGCCTGATTGTATGCTGAGAGCAGAAATTTAAGGGCGCTGGGTTATATTTGTTTATTGAGAGTTATTAGTGAGCTAGAGTCACGAGCAACTTTGTAGATGATATAGTAGGTGCAGTTTAATGCAAGTGAAATATGTTCATTATGAGAGAGAACAGTGAACAGTTGTAGCATTTCCTGGGACCATTGTTCAATAGATTCAGCCAGATCATCAATAATCAGCCAAGAGTTTGGTTCAATAATGCTAAAAACATCAAGTCCCTGTACGAATTGTATCTGCACCAATCCCGCAATGCCAATTGCTTTTATTTTATCGTATGACTCCTGCCTAATACTGTAACAATAGTAGATTTGTTTCGGCTTTTCCACAAACATTTTATCGCAATTTTTAATTATTTTAGTAAAGAATGTTGTTTTGCCTGACATTGATGGCCCACGCAGAAACGATCTGAATGGTATTATAAATTGATACGTGTTCCCTTCAACAATTCACCTACAACTAACTGTAGACTATAGTTGTATAATGACTAAATAGGGGGTTAATTCAAATATTTGTTTTATGTTTCTATCTGAAGCCCCGGAGAATGCTATAGCATTTAAGCATTTAAATGCACTTTTTGAGGCTTCAGGACTCCTTCTTCAATCAAAGATATCCACTGACCCTCCAGAATAATAATTTATGCCATGCTATATATCCATATTAATATTTTTTTGGCTCTCAACTTTTAATGGGTAATTTCCAATTTTCAGTTTTCTTTTGGACAAATTTCCATCAAAATTATTTTAATTTTCGGGATTTAGCAATGCGACAGCCGGCCAATATCTAAAGACAATTTACCCGCGTGAGGTTTTTTGCTAATCAAGCCTTTTTTTTCTTGAGTGGTGCTAGAGCCTCTGCCCTTTGGGATTGACGTGTTGCAAAAAAATCCTATTTTTAATCTTTCGCCCCTTTCTCGGGTCACTTTACTTGTTTTCAAACTAAACACCAAATAAAAGCCTTATAATATTGTGCTTCTACCTTTATTTTACTTTAAGAAACAAGACATATACCACTTTTGATTATGCTATAATGGCTCCCTACCACCACATTAGAGGAATATTTCAAAAATCAAGTACATAATCAAGTTTTATCCAAGCAAACAAGAATACCCCAGCTCTTTGCACTTTTCACAGAGATATTGGCGAACAAGAATACCCCAGCTCTTTGCACTTTTCACAGAGATCTTGGCGATGCGCTATATATCCATATTAATATTTTTTTGGCTCTCAACTTTTAATGGGTAATTTCCAATTTTCAGTTTTCTTTTGGACAAATTTCCATCAAAATTATTTTAATTTTCGGGATTTAGCAATGCGACAGCCGGCCTATATCTAAAGACAATTTACCCGCGTGAGGTTTTTTGCTAATCAAGCCTTTTTTTGCTTGAGTGGTGCTAGAGCCTCTACCCTTTGGGATTGACGTGTTGCAAAAAAATCCTATTTTTAATCTTTCGCCCCTTTCTCGGGTCACTTTACTTGTTTTCAAACTAAACACCAAATAAAAGCCTTATAATATTGTGCTTCTACCTTTATTTTACTTTAAGAAACAAGACATATACCACTTATGATTATGCTATAATGGCTCCCTACCACCACATTAGAGGAATATTTCAAAAATCAAGTACATAATCAAGTTTTATCCAAGCAAACAAGAATACCCCAGCTCTTTGCACTTTTCACAGAGATCTTGGCTATGCGGCTTACGTGGACCAGATCCATTTCACTTTTCCAAAGGTACCTACAAATAAACGTTATGTAAAAATAAATAGGTATGAACACATCCTTTGCTGGGAGACCCACCCAATGCTTTCAAAGGTTTTTGAAGCACGTAAATCCTAATGCGTCGCAGAATATTCCCAAAATACCATCTAATTTTTACCGAATTACAAGCACTATACAAAAACTATACAAATACTACAAATAACGCTGGCCTTTTTTCATGAGAAGTTATTACTACTGTTACTACAATAAAAACTCATTGCTGTCCCAAGCAGCCTAAAGTCACCTCAGCTGATAGAAAACAAAGAGTTACACTTTTTACAGTGATAGACAAAATAAAACTTCGTCTAATAACATGAATAACAGTGGTATTTTTTGCAATAGTAGTTTTTGCAATGACCGAAAAAATGATGATGCAAGAAATGACTTTTTGGTAAAATAAAAACGCGTTGTTGGCAAATTTTTTATTTTCAAAACTTTTCATAGCTTATCAAAAAGTTAGTGGTAAGAAAATATTAGTAGGGAGTGATTCGCGCAAATAACAACCGAAACTTAAAATAAATTTTGATGGAAATTTATGCATAAGAAAACTCTAAATTCCAAATTACCCATCAAAACTTTAAGGACAAAAAATTATTAATGTGTGTATCTAGTTGGGCATCAATTATTATTCTGGAGGGTCAATGAATCTCTTTGGGCTTAGGAGGAGTCCCGAATGTAGTGTAGCTATAATATAAGAGAGAGGGCAGGTGGGAGATTACTGTAGTAATATAAAAGAGAGGGTAGGTGGGAGATTACTGTAGTAATATAAGAGAGAGGGGTAATAGGACATTACTGTGTCAATTAAAGAGAGAGAGGTAATAGGACATTACTGCGTCAATTAAAGAGAGAGGGGTAATAGGACATTACTGTGTCAATTAAAGAGAGAGGGGTGATGGGACATTACAGTATCAATTAAAGAGAGAGGGGTAATAGGACATTACTGTGTCAATTAAAGAGAGAGGGGTAATAGGACATTATAGTGTCAATTAAAGGCAGCAGACAGTACCTTCTTTTATATTAATATATACAGGCGGGCAGTACACATACCATTCAATGGGATAGTCATTCCCAAAGAGAATTGACATGTATCATAAAAAATCACCACGTTTAAAAAGTCATATCTGTGTTTGGTTTTTTATGTTTTAATTAAAATCAGCCTACCATGAAAATTCGTGTTGTTCACGAAACAGTGATTTTGATATTAAATCCCATGTTTTCTGTTAAAAGTCATGACTGTTTTCATGGTATGTTGATTCTTTTCCTGGTATGAAGTTACGAAATTCTGTCTGTTAAACAATTTGCTAGGCGTGGTAGTTTTATGTTTAACCTTGAACACGGGAATAAAAACTCTGACAATGAGTTATCTTCTCAGTTCAAAATTGACATTTGAAATACAACCATGCATTCTAACAAAAGGAATATTGATGAAAGCTACAAGCAGGAAGTAAGTTATTCTTTTATATTCTTAGTGGGTAAAGAAATTAATTCTCATATAATTTATCGAGTGGTTTATACAGTCCCCATTAAAGTTAACGAATTGTTAAATGTTTTTGAATTTGGATCTTCAGAGGTCGGTAAAGAGCAATATATAAACCGAAAAAGTGAGTAAGCACTGCATTTAAATGGCTTGCGAGCTTAGTACATGAGGTATATCATACCTATTTTTTATTCTGGCCCAAAGTTCACTATCCCCCACTATGCTACAACCCTCCACCCCCCCCCTCCACCTTCCCTCCAACCCCCCTCTCCTCCCACCCTCCAAACCCCCTCTCCTCCAGACATCCAACCTCCCTCTCCTCCCACCCTCCAACCCTGAGTTTGGGGATCCATTTTATTCACTAACATCAGGTAGCATCATAACGGATCCGGTAGACATAGTACACTCCTATGTGGGCAAGATTCACGCCCTTCTTGAAAGAGTGATTCGGGAGGGCGGTGGGAGGGATGGGATTAAGGCTGCCATCGCACAAAAAAATTATTTATTTAAATGAAAAGGCGGATGAGGTGTATGAGTGTTATTTACGTACTGAAATGCTACCACTTCATCTGGACCTGAATAATTTTGAGGGTGTTTTTATGGAATGGGTTGATAATATAATAACGAAATTGGATAATTATACTGAGTTTGGTAGTGGGTCGATGGTTTTACTTATTGGGAGTTTGGATATTAATGTGGGTAAATTTAAAAAAAAATTTATTTTAAGGGGAGGTGGGAGGGGGCAGTGGGGGCAAAATATAATGAAGATTTAAAGGGGTGTAATGGTGTAAAACGATTTTGTTTCGATACAGGGCTTCAATGCTTCAAATATGCATTTCTCCTGGCAGCTCACAAGCCTCTGCAACGGGATGCTAGTAAGATACTGTTGGACGATTATGCAGTTAATGGGAGTCCAAATTTCCCTAAAGTAGATTTTAATTGTTTAAATGATCAATATCCAGTAACACTTAATGGGATAACTATTTTTGAGCAGGCTAATGCAAATTTAAAGATTGGTGTTACTGTGCTACAATATGAAACAGAATTTGAGGGGGGTGAGCGCAAAAAGAGGGTTATATTTCCAGTGAGGGTTCCATCCATTGAATCAGTGGAACATTGGGTTTTGCTTCTTTACAAGCCAGCCAGTGATCCCGATTCAATTGGACATTTTTTTCCAATACCAAAATTAATCTGGTTTTAAGTGAGGGTAAAAGCATTGAGGGTGAAGCATTGCAAGCGTCACGGATGTCAAACTGTGCAAACGGTTAGCGGTGAAAGGGCCATCTTGCAATTTGAGAACTTTCAAAATTCAGTCCAACAGAGTGACAAGGTGGCCTTAGACTGCGAATCCACTCTCATAGATGTGTATGATCCATTGAATAAGAAGCTTGTTAAAAAACATGAGGTCATTGCAGTCTCTTATGCTCACGCACAAAGAGACTCCTGTAATTCCATGCAATTAGTAGAGGTAGTTGAGGGATTGGGTGGAGAGGATTGTATGCTCTCAGTCGTGACAGCACTCATTATAACAGCAAATAAATCGATATCACGGCTGCGAAATGCATCCTATCCAATGACTCTATCACCAGAGGACGAGTAGGCCATTAAAACTGAAAAAATATGCTGGATTTGTAAGGGGGAATTTGTTGAGGGTAATGGGAAAGAGGAAAAAGGGAAAGGGGGTAAGGGGAAAGGGGGCAAATGGACGGTCCGCGACCACGATCATTTCGACAACACGATTGTATCGGGATTGAGATATTTTTCGTGGATTGGCCCATCGATCATGTAATTTAAACGTTAGTCAACAATTGTTTCTACCTGTTTATATACACAATTCCAGTTATGACCTGAAATTTATTTTACCGGCGTTGGCACGATTGCAACGAGGTGGAGTTGTAGATGACCCATGGGTAGATGGTTCTTTTTCTTATAATATCATACCCAAATCGTCTGAAAACCTGCTGCTCTCAGAGTTCAAATGGCAAATAATAGATAACGATAAATTGTGCATGAATAAGATCCGTTTTTTAGATTCCTTTAGCTTCTTCCCCAAATCCCTAAGACAACTCATTGAAGTGCAGAAAAGTGACGATTTTAATAGTTTCCCCCTTCTTAAGCAACATCTCCTTAAACAGCACTTTTTAGACGGTGAAATGTATTATTTATTAACGTTTAATGGCATATATCCGTATGACTACTACAGCTCGACCGCAAGGCCTTCTGAGGAACAATTTCCGCCCATCGCCTCTTTTTAAGATTCACTTTATGAACGTCAATGCACCACTATCGACTATGAATTTGCCAAGAGGGTTTGAGCTAAAGGAGGGTGTAAAACTGGGTGAGATTATTGTAGATTGTACCCGGCAAGTGATGTATTGACATTGCTGGATATTGTGTGTAAGAACACGGATAAAATCTATGGGGAATTTGGGTTGGATTTATGTTATTATTTTTCCACTCCTCATTTGGTGATGGATTTAATTCTTAAAATCAGTAAAGAGGAAATAGGCTTGATCACCGACTTGGATCAGCATCTATTTTTAGAGAGATCAATGGGGGGAGGGTATGTTTTTCATGGAGATCGTATCCTTGAAACTGATCCGACTGGACAAGACACCGGTGTAAAGTCGGATGCAGTTTTGTTTGATATAAACGTTCCGAAGCGAAAACGAAGGTTGAAAAGGAAATTTTAAACTCATTTTGAACTCAGCCTTCAGTAAAATGTGCGAGAGTGTACGTAATCAAAGTCGTTATGACGTTGTGACTGACCCAAAGAATGTGCTCGAATCGTTGCCAATCCAAACTTCACATCATTCACCATCATAGACTCGAAAATGGTCCTCTTAAATGGGAAAAAAAAGAAACGTAATTCTAAATCAAAATATTGCAGGTGGCAGCGCAATAACCAAAATATAAAAAGACTTGTGTTGTAATTCTATTACGATGTATGTAGGCGCCAATGGCCGGGGGAGGGAGAAGCTCAAGTATATTATGGGGATACCGATTCACTTTTGCTAAAAGTTAGAACCGCGACTTTATTAGAAGATTTGGAAAAAGGCGCGCACATTAGCTCTCGAATGGACTTTACAAATTGGGACGAGTCCATTTACCCGGAGTTAGTGAAGCGTCAGGCCCCAAATCAGTTATTAATGTTAAAATCAGAGACGGCAAGTGACTTGATTTCCAGTGGTGTGCTTGCAGGTCCGAAGGTTTACTGTTTGCAAACACACAACGAGGTAATAAAAAAAACTGCAAGGCGGTGCCTAAACACTACGTGACTAAGAATCTTGACATGAATGTATATAGAAACTGTGTGGAAAATAGTATAGTTCGAAGGGTGAAATTCATGGCAATTCGCTCTTTAAAATTAAAAAACCACACAGTTTTAGTTGATAAAATAGCCATGTGTCCCGTGTCGGATAAAGTCTATGTGTGAGCAGATGGTGTGAAGGTGCAACCCCACGAACATTATCTAACTTCTGACCAAAGTGTGTGTCGAGATTATAGACATCGCCTCGGTCAGGAAAAAATTCAATAGTAAATGGTTGGGTGGTGGGATTTTTTTTAGTGGATTTTTTTTCAACTCTGCGCTATTTTTCCCCCCAACTCAGCGGTAGTTTTTCCCCAACTCAGCAGTTTTTTTTATAGCAGGGTAGAGTTATGTTTTTTTTTAAATAGAAAGTGTTCAAATAGTTTTTTGGCCCCGCGCCAGCACGGGGGGGGGGGAGGGACCGGCCTTCGGCTGTCAGCGGCCGACACGCCCTTTCAGGGGGTGGGGTGGGGGGGGGGGAGCAATTTTTACAATTGTGATAATTGCTTTTTTCAGTGTGTTGTTTTGAATTTATTACGTGATAGTGCCTTTTTCATGTTTTTTTTTATGTGTCTTATGTGCTCATGTTTTTTTTGTTTGGCCAAAAAAATATTTGAACACTTTCTATTTAAAAAAACATAACATAAAATAAAATAAAAAACATACGTAACCTAACGTAACCTAACCTAACATAGGTACCTTTTTCCCCTTTAAACCCCAAAAAACAATCGTTTAAATATTGTAATTCATTGAGAAACATGGCTATGCTAAAATACAATTTTTATTTAAGAATATTTCTGAAGAGCCTTTGTGAAAAAAAAGAATGATACGACAGCCATTAGTCAGCCATGCCCAAAACTCCAAGGACCCCAATACCCCTCCAACCAGCTTTTTGGCCCCAGGCATTTAATATAATGTGTTCTGGAGAGCTTGCTTTTCATAATTCTTTTTGTAGTTTCCAGTTTTTTTGCAGCATGAAACATTTTCCCCCTATTATCTTTTTATAAACTGCTAGTCTGACTTAACGTTGTCAAAATGTCAATAGCACACGCATATAGGAGAAATAAATTTAGCTATTGTTTTTCCATATTTTGAATATTTGACATATTCCATGCAAGTATGTTTCGATCTAATTTAATTATCTTTCATTGTTCTAACAGATAATTGATTTTAAAATGTTTCTATTGTAAATGTTTTTTATACACTGTTTTCTTGATCAGAGTAAAACCGATTTATGTGTTTTTCTTTCTTTAAGTTATGTCATGCTAATGTGGTTTAAGAAAACCAAAAAATATGATAGATTGAATAATACAAACGTAATCCGCATTATCATCGAGTGAGAAATCTTGAATAATATAAAATTGAAAGTTTCAGGAATATAAAGAGTGGTTTGGAGGGTTGGGTTGAAAGTGAACTATTAGCATTTTTTTAGTATGCAAATGTTTTTTAAATAATATGAAAACATAGCTCGTTAATAATCCATTTTTCGACTTTTACAAAACAGGATCAGTTACACAATGGAAATAAATTCTATTATTATTGTAGGTTAACATAGATAACTTTCCACTACCAAGTCAAGGATATTATAACCTCGATGAGGATAAATCTTTGATTGCGCCACCGCCGACAGATTTGAGTGACAGTCAACTCATTGAAACGTCATCTGTCGACAATGAACTTAAATGGTACAGTAAGTGTTTAAAGGAGTGTTTTGGTGGTAGTGAAAATTTTGATGATTTGCATTCTAACACTATCGATGATAATGACGACCCTATGTGGACAGAACACTTTTTAAGACAGTATTTTAGCGATGCAAATGCTACTACTTCATTTAATATCCTCCTAGTGCATTAGAACAAGGTTAGAAGTTAGTTTTTCCCAACCAGATGCATTTGTACATCAAGGTGTGTCAGAGGATGATTTTGGCTGGGTAGATCAGACAAGTCCTAGCACTCTTAGAACTTGAGATAATTTCTCCAGAGAGTTAAGCAGGTCGACCCCTACAAGATAATGTTTCTAAGACAAAGTTGGATGATTGGGCGGCTAATGGGATGGAGGGATCAGATTTCTCCAGAGTAGAATTCCGTTGTTTAAAAGGTGAATACCCTGTAGCAATCAAGGAGATAGATATTTTCGAACGGGCTAACAAACATTTAAAGATTGGTGTTATAGTGCTACAACATCAAACGGAATTTGAGGAGGGGGAGTGTATTAATAAAAAAGGAGTGTTATTTCCTGTAAGGGCTCCGTCGGTTAAATCAGTGAATCACTGGGTCTGGCTTCTGTACACACCTCCTTCAGAACCTGATTCAATTGGACATTTTAATCCAATTACATATGTTAGTAGGGTTCTTGGGGAGGGAAAGGGGCTTGGGGTACGTTACTATTGCCCAACATGTCTGTCCAAATTTCGTAATGATTTAAACCTAAAGAATCACATGAACCACTGCAAACGTCATGGATATCAATCTGTGGAGACGGTCAGCGGTGATATGGCAATTTTACGATTTAGAAATTTTCAGAATACACTTTTGCAGTGACAAAATCAGTTTGGACTTTGAGGCAAAAATCGCAGTTGTGAACGACCCTTAAAATTCAAATTGTATTAAAGATCATTAAGCTATTGCAATCTCTTATGCCCACGCTTAAAGGGACTCTAGTAATATTATTCAACTGTTAGATATAGTTGAGACATTGGACGTGGGGATTGCTTGGTCACAGCATTGACTGGACTAATCATCACAGCATATAAGGCAGTCTACCGGTTGCGGCAAACAAGTTATCCTATGATTCTAACATCAGAGGATCGGTTGGTCATTAGAAATAAAGAAATATGTTGGGTTTGTAAGGAGAAACTTGAAGAGGGTATAGGGATCTATACCCTCTGGATCTATTCTGAAGCTTCTTTTTTTCTACCTTGTCCAGTCTTATGTTTCATGTTGGGGTTCCACCACTGTTTCTTTTCTTTTCAGATAAATGACCCATTTTCTTTTCTGTAATTATATTTGCCTATAAGATAATTTTTAATCCTAAGTTGAATTCTGGTTGCTAAGTTAGATTCTTTTGCAATAAGTAAGCTTTGAACTAAGTTCTATTTTGGACTTCCTGGTTTGAGTCATTGAAAGGTAGAGTTAAGAAAAAGTAGAATGGATTTTAAGTAAGAAAAAGTAGAATGGAAAAAGTAGAATGGGGATTTAGAGGATGGGTTAGGGCCAAGCAAAGGCCCACCCCTATGCAAAGTTTGTATACAGAACGAATATTATTTTTAAGTTAGTCTGCATTTAGACCCTGTTTTTGGAAGTCTATTCCTTTTGTGATATGTGACCTTTGGAAGATTATAAGTAAGATATTTTCTACAAACTTTGTACTAATTTTTTTGGAACCCAGACAGGGTATGAACAGAGTTACGAGACACCGGCATTATTATATTGAAAGGGGAGTTCGTTACCTCCAAGGAGATAATTTTTTTTAGATAAAGATTAGATTTATCTATCTCCAAGGAGATAGATAGAAATTTTTAGTGGTGACCCGGGTCGGGTACACTCTTGGCCTTAAAGTGGCCATTTTACCGCTCGATCAAGTTATCATACCCTGGGGAAGGGTATACTGTAAATTGGGTATTATAAAGCCCGATATTTCGAGAACCGGTGTTGTAGGCACGGGCATCTCATTATAATATTTGGTGCCGCCAGGGGCTTTTCACTCCAGTAAGGGGTGTCGCACCATTTTTGCACCAATAAGTGGTGACACCCGTGGCCTTACAACACCAATACTGGTGGCATTGTAACCTACCGTTATAACACTGGTGGCAACAAGAAAGGAGCTATCAACAGCACTGATAGTAGAATAATTCCGCGTTTTCGAAAAGACTAGTTGAGTTCACCTACATAGTAGCCTTTTGTGGTTACATATAAAAAAATCACAAAGAGAATTTTTTTTTATATGGGCTGTGCCTAGTTAGATAATAATAAGTAATATAATTTAAAAATCAATATACCACGCCAATAATTAACTTGTGAGACAATGGAGGCTGCACCGCCTACGTAGAATCGAAAAATTAAAACTCAACAATTTTTCACGAAAAGATAAAAAGAGACATTGGTAAAAGGATTTGCTTTGGATGGAAGACTTTAAGTAAACCTTGAAGTCATGGCGGGCAAGCGGAGAATTCAGACAAGATCAGGAAAGGGACAGTTGGAAGAATCGGATACGAATTTGAAAAAACCTACCACGGTAAAACAAAAATCGTATTCAGACACACAATTGTATGCGACTCCCGCTGGAAATACCCCAAGAAAAACACAATCAGATAGAGCCATATTTCGCTCAGGGGGTGAAATAGACATTTCTGACAAGTGTGAAGGGGAAATATTCAAAACAAAATCAGTAATAGAGCGATCTCCCGTACAAACCGTGAAGGAAGAAAAGAGTTTAAAGCAGATTCAAAAAGAATTATTCCCAGAGAGAGAAACCCAGACAAAAGAAACAGGGGTGATAATAGATGAAGAAAAATCATTATATGAAAATACGGGTAAAACAAAACCAACTCATCCTTCAGACGAGGTATAAAATGTAGGGGAGTTGCGTGTAAAAGAAAATATAATTATAGAACAAACAGACTCAGAAAACGAATTAAGAGGATATAAAGACAGAGAGAATCATAGTAGACCAAGTAGCAGGAGTAGTAGAAGCTCAATTTCCAGCAGGGGCTCGCGAAAAAGTACTCAAATAGATACGACACAACAAATATGAAATTTCATGAAGGAAGAGAAAATAGCCAGAGAACAAAAGGGAGAGGCTGATAGAATAGCCAGAGAAAAAAAGGAAGAGGCTGATAAAATAGCCAGAGAACGAAAGGAAGAGGCAGATAGAGAAGATAGAAGAGAACTAATGCAAATAATTGCAGGGAAGAATTCCCAGGAGCCTCAAGGATCGTCCACAGTAAATGTAATGCATGCAGTAAAATTTCAACCAATAAAAGAGAATGGCGATGTACATTTGTACCTCTACAACTTTGAAAAAACCGCGGAATTAAATGGATTGCCGAGAGAAAATTGGGTGACAAAGCCCCTTCTTAACCACAAAGCACAAATTGCATATAAAGCATTACCAATGCACTATTCGAAAGATTTTGAAAGACTAAAACAATCCATTTTTGAAAAGTTTCAACTCTTCCCCGAGCACTTTCAAAGGAGGGTTAGAAGTGAAAGAAAATGAGACAACAAAACTTATAAAGAATTCGGGTGCAAATTGAAAGATATGTGTTTAAAATGGCTAGAGTTAGAAAATTATAGAATGTTAGAAGACCCAGAAGAGATAAAGGAAAAATTGACGGAAGTGAAGGATAAAACAGTAATGCAACAATTTTTAGAAAATAACCACAGAGAATTGACAGTATATTTGAAAGAAAAGAACCCAAAAACAAGTGAAGAAATGGCGTAAATTGCAAATAGGTGGACCAAAATAAGAGAGGAAGTTGAGGAAACTGACAAATTTCAATATAGAGAGTATAACAAAAATAGGCACCATAACACAGTGCAAGGAAAATTAACTTGCTATAACTGTGGTACTACGGGGCATTTTGCACGAAACTGCCCCTGTAAACATGACCAAAAACCACATAAAACGACAGCGTGGGCCATGCCCCATAATACGGAAAAAAGTTACGCATTTGCAGAGTCGCATAAAATATTCAGAAAATTGAACAGGGAATTAGTTGAAATGGCAATTGACTCTTGCAGTGACCAAACCTATGGGCGAACTGACCTAATTAATAGAACGGGGATAGACCATAAAAATAAAATTACAACATTATGTTATTATGGAGGCAAGAACCCATGCCCGTCTGCTTGGGTAAGAATAGGAATTGCAAAGAACGACGGTACGGTCCAGAGAAAAACAATAAAAGTAGACAGTACCTACGCTACCAGTGCATGTTTTAGTAGGAGGAGACTTGGGGGATATCGGAAATCTCCTATCGTTAAAAGCGACTTCTGTAACAGTGGGAGAATTACAAAATTACACTAAGACGGAAAAATGTACAACTTCGTTGACTCCGGGGGGAGGTGGACCGGCCCATAAGACAAATTGGGAGGCTGTGCCGCCCTGTCGGGAAAACGAAATGGTTGATACTTGTGTTCGAAATGTTGATAATCCACAAAAATGAGATGTCGAAGTAAGAAGGCCACAGAATATTGAAAATAAGACGCGCGAAAATGATTTTTCGGGAAAATTTCCAGAAAAAAAAAACTTGAGAATACTTTTAATGAGTTTGAGACGCCGAAAAATGTTTGCCAAAATGAAGCGCTGATTGTACCAGAGAAAAAGGAGGCGAAATTTATTGTACGCGCTTTTCCTCGCAAACTTCGAGAAATTTTAGTGCAATATGAAAAACCAACTGTGGGAATTCAATTTCCATTTGATAACGAACTATTTGTTTCGGTGGTAAAAGTAAAGAAAAAAAGAGGGAGGAAAGAGATATTAAACGGAGCTACAATGAAGTAATGCAGTCAAAGATGGTGGATACTGGAGTCCAAATCAGATTTAACGATGATTTATTATTTTGCGCGAATGACAAAATTGAGAAAAGTAGAGATGAAAAGAGAAGTTTAAAAAAGAGACAAAATTTAGAGATTCAGCCTGCAGTGGCGAAAAATAATAAATATTGGATGGGCTTTGCCTTGATAACATAAATAATAGGGGGGACAAAGAGGTCCAAGACCCATGGGGAATAAAACAGGATGATTACAAAATAGAGAAGAACGACCTACAACGGGTTGGGGAAAAGTTGGGAGATATTGAATGTCGAGTCCGATTGGAAAAACATGGGAAGGAATCTGAGATTAGTACTATCAACTCAGAAGATATGTCGATCCTTTATGAGGGGGAGGAATTCCTTGGGGAAGATCCCCTGCGGAAGTCACGAAAGATAGCCCTTTTCCTCAATGCACAACTGGCGGACAAGTTGTGATCCATTTACCGAGGTTCTGCCTCTCTGATCTGGAGTCCTTGGGGGATACTCTCTCCAAGTTACTTCACATTTCACCCAAACCTTTGTCCAGTAACCCTATTCATAGTCGTTATTCTTCATGGGAATCGAAAATTATTTCAGCCGGAAAGGGCAATGGACAATGCAATGGGCGAGCCATAGTTTGAACACCGTTTCTGTTTACCTTCCCTATATTTCTCCAGGTCCTCATTTAGAGCTGGGTCGACTCTGGCTATGCACAAAGAGTCACGTCACTGATATCCGTTTCAAACCAAATAACCAATGACCCAGGATATGGGCCCCTGACCTAAAGGACAAAGGATTTAAAGTCTAGCGTGCTATTCACTCGACTCTGAGGGTTAAAAATTGTACTAAGCCATCTTTTTGAATTTCAGAGCTCGTATTAAAAGAAGCGAGAATTACCATTATATCGATTTCAGAGCTCTTCAAAGTTTGTTCAAGACAATTACAAATTATGTTTCTTACAACAACGAAAACTAACTGTTACACTTTACAATCAGACCTTTTAATTAGCCAATATTCTTATGAAGTAAATACAGAAATTCAAAATTAAAATGAAAACAAATTACCCAGAATTAGTAGAATGATGTAGTCCCTGAAAATTTTCTACTATATTATCATAAATTGTGCACTCTACAGAAACAACAGAAGCATATAAAATTAACAATCAGACCTTCGAGCCTTACAGTTAACACGAATATCATATCCATAGTAGTGGTAATAAAAACCAACAGCGTTTAAAATGAGAAACAAACATAACAAACAAGGAAATACCGCTGCAAGATTTCAAATATAATGCTTTCAAAAGAATAATAATTACTAAACCTAAATCCATAGCCTAATAGCTCAGATTAACTAACCAACCGAAGAATTTGTAAAATTAACTCAGACAGGCTAACTTTCGTTTTTTTAAGCTTTTGTTTCTATTTTTACAATTAGCAGAGTAAGCTGTAATTTTCTAAAACTGCCAAGAGTTACTGCTAGTTAGTACTGGAACATGGTAATTATAATACCACTCATCTGTTTTCACTATCGTTAATACTGGATCATGGTAATTATAATACCACAAATCTGTTTTCACTACCATTATTACTCCGACAGTAACAAAAGGATAATCACTAAGACAAGGCTCAAGTGACCAGAACGTCAGCAATTTAACTGTATTTTAAGCAAGACTCAAAGGGTTTCAATTTGCCTATCCCAAAAAAGATATTTGACTTCACAAATTTAAATAAATTTGACACATTCAGCATGTAGGAATTCTGGCAACAAAGTGATAACTATACACACGTGACTTGCTCCAATAGTAATTGAAACTCTAAAGAATTAAAAAGTGGCGATAATAAGAATATCAAAAGAATCTCCCAGTCACGGTTATTTTTAAAAATATAAAAATCAATTTTGACCTGACTGGGGCAGAAAATTAGGAGATAGCTAATTAGTTTGGGACTTCTGAAAAGCTACATGAATATCGTTCTAGTTTCGCAGGTCACATTGCCAAATGGTGCCGGATTTGACTCTAAATATTAAGTTACACAGTCCACACGAAATAGCGGAATGGTTATCAACTAATTCCACTTCGAAATGTTGGAAAAGTCAATGTATCTCCTTTTTTGGGGGGAAGTGGTTCCGGCAAACTCCCAAAGGTATAGTTTTAGGGAAAAATTCTCGAGAATGGTTCTTCCTATCAATATGGAGAGAACATTTAATTCCTTGTTTCTCTTCAGCAGGAGGAATATATTTGGTTTATGCGTGTGATTAGGCTTTAAAATCGAATTCTACTGCCCAATTATTGTAATGTACTTTTATAGTGAAGTAAAAGACTATATCTACATTATACTATTAGGTGGCTTTTATCTAAATCTGTTTATTTTGATAAGATCCTATTTAGTTACCACTTTTGCCCTGGCCCAATGGGTTTTAGCACTACATTTTACGGGCATTCACCAGGAATAAGATTTTCTCGTTTAAAAATATAAACTGAACAACCTGAGGCTAAAGAGAAAGGCTGTACTCAGTTGTGTGAATGTGGCTTTAAAAAAAGAACAACGACTCTAAATTTTCTCATGATTCATATTCAAACATCAAAGAAAAGATGGCTGCTTGATCACTAATAATGACGATGTCAGAATAGTGAGAATGCAAAAGAGGACGAAAATGATAATGTTGGTATTTAAGGCCCCTTTTAAAAAAAATTTTTGGAAGAAACTTTTCTCAGTTTTTTTTTTTTAGTTTCGAAGCGTTGTAAATTCAAAAGTTAAGCTCTGGCGTAAGTAATATGGGTGGTTTAATATGGGTATGGTAGTGAAAATGAATGAAAATCATTGATAAAAAAAAGTTTAAAAGTAGAATCAGTAATTAATCTACATAATAAGGGGTTGGTATTCCTAATATCTCACTCTTTTTTCCAAATTTAATTTTCATTCTTTTCCTTTTCTTTTCATTTTCTCAATTCTGGATTTTTGCCGGCTATCTAAAAAGAATAAAAAAATTTAACTAAATTCTATTTACTTAACTGTCAACGCTGTTCTCACCCATACACACACTCCCCCCACTCAGAAACTCAAACTCACTTTCTCACTCCTTTTTTTCACACACATATATACATTTACAATTCAAAATCTCAAAAATAATTTCTCCACACTTTACTTGAATTTAATAATACAATTTTCCTTTAAATTTGACTCTTAAGATATTCTAAACTCACTACTTTCTTTCTTTTTCTTTTACTCAACACGTAATGGCACATGTTTCCATATAGCTCTCTACGCTACACTATCTCACTCTCTACACTACATTGATTGTTTTTTCTCATTGCTTAAACGATTGAAAACCCTCACATAGGAATAACGTAATAGTTTTTTTAACTAAGTGCGTCTTAGCCCGTTAGATAATGTTAGCTATAGTATGGACCAAAAAGTGGGCAGCTAGTATTTGTATACGTTTGTTGAAGATTTTATATATATTTCAACCAAGAGAAGAAAACATTTATAAAGAAGATATTCAAGGAATATTAGGGCTAGGCGAAACTGATTTTAATTAGACAGTATTGTATTGTAGTGAAGAGGACAGAAACAAGTGAAAAATAACCTAAAGCCCATAGTAGATGAGTAATTTCAAATATATTTTGAGGGGAAGCCAAAGTTTTGGCATGTGCCACTGGATATACTTCATATGTTCCTCTCAGTGTTCTCAGAAAATAAACGGGTGATAAAAATATTCAGGGGCGTGCCGCCGTCGACCGTATCTAAGGCAAGATGTTTTTCTGATCTCATCTTCAACACCGATCCAAGAATCAAATCAGAGTTGTATCCTAGCCACCGAACAAGTAACTGTTTCTTACCCCTGTGAGTACGAGTCTTTAATATCTTTTTAATTTGATAGATTTTACTATTATTTTTAACTATTTGTAATTCATAGTCATAAAAGCCGCCGAGAATCTCTTCATCTTTGGTATCGCGCAAAAGACAAGTTATGGGTTTAGTGTCTAGGATTTTTGCCACTTTAAAAAGTTCTGTGGACCACAAGTAACTCCCCTTTTCAAAAACATTAGTTTTTCTATTAATTCGAACAGTATCACCAACATTGAATTTTTTTATGGACAATCGTTTCATTGGAACATTGTTTAAGAAAGGTATCAATTGTATCATGATCAGAATGATGAACTTCCGTTGGGGTTGAGTGGGACAATGATCGATGAGGTCGTTGATTATAAATCAACATGATTTTATCTAAATCATGAATAAAAGCAGACATATTTTTCAATGTACAGTATCTTGAAATCAAAAGACGTATAGCTCTTATCAATCGTTTGGCCAATGCAGCCTTTATAGGACTATGACTATGACAGATCAGTGTATTATACTTCACTAGTACTTTTGCAACAAGGGGATTAACAAATTCACTACCGCGATCCGTTTGAATTTTTTTTTACGAATCCCGTTTGTGAATACTTTCAATAGCCTGAGCAACTTCAACACCTTTCTTTGATCCCAGTGGAAAGGCATATGCATAACGACTATAAACACTGATTGCAAGTAGCATTTACTTGTACGTTGTATTGTGACGTCTTTGAATCTCATCTAGAGTTAAGAGATCTGCTTTCATTATATGCAATAGGAAAAAGGCTTTAGTTTTTCGATAATGATTAGCACGAAGCCTACGATTTCTATGCAGAGTGTAACTCGATTCATTTTGTAGATAGTCTTGTACACTTTTAGTCTGAACACCAGTGACTTTTGAAAGAGTCGTGGGAAAACTTAAACTCCCCGCTTCACCAATATTTTCATAAACACACTTCAGAACTTCAACCATTTTGAACGTAAGCACGTAGTGCAACGTCCGCTACCTTTTCGTATACTATTGGTTGGCGATGGGTGTGATGGCGACATTGACTTGATACGTTTTTGCTTTTGTCTAGCTATCAGATGTGTGCTGCTCCTCTTCACAATAGTCAAGTTTCCACTAGGTGTGCTAGTAATTTCCAATATTGATTTAAAATCTTCTTCTTCTCCTTCTTCATGTTCATATTTCAATGGTGTTGATGATGGTGCATGTTCATTTAATTTTTTTAGAATTTGTCTATTGCTAAAAAGGCTTTTGGGGAAGTTTAATGTATATAGAAAGTTATATAGATGAGCGTCATATGATAATAGTCCTTAACGATTTGTAACCATATCATAGAGTAAATCAAGTAGATTATAGCTCTTGCCCTGAATTATAATCCCTTTCCCGTTGCTATCAACTTGACTATGATCTTGACCGCTTCCAATGAGATATTTTGTCGGTCGTTACCTTTCTTAACGATATAAGTTCAACATAGGATTTCATAATTTCGATACAGTTATTTTCACTTTTTACTTCTCCCAATGAGTTCCAGCAGCAGCCGCCGCAGCAGCAGAATCTTTAGGAGATGATTTTTTTTTGTGATCAATAACACTGGTCTTTACACGAAAGGGCTTATGTTTGTCCACTCGGCGAAGTGAATCTTGAAGTAAAAGCAGTTTTTATCATTCTCAATATTCTCGTTGTCGATGAATTTACTCAGATTGTTCTCAAATTGTTCCACGGGTGAGAGAGCGGATTCTATTGGAGTCAATTTATAGGGTTTGGCCATTTTCTAGAGAAAACTGTCTACATGTCCTGCAATTATTGGCAGTTAAAGTGTGAAAAAGCTACCGCCCGCCTGAAGAAAATTTTTCCTTTTAAAATTCTTTCCTTTCTTTTTAGAGGCCAATGTACGTACAATTGAACAGATATTAGATTAATGAAATCCCTGTCGATACCATATTTTCACTTGCCAGGTACAACCTACAATAATCTCACCCATTTTTACACCCTCCTTTAGCTCAAACCCTCTTGGCAAATTCATAGTCGATAGTGGTGCATTGACGCTCGTAAAGTGAATCGTAAAACGAGGCGATGGGCGGAAATTGTTCCTCAGAAGGCCTTGCGGTGGAGTTGTAGTAGTCATACGGATATGTGCCCTTACACGTTAATAAATCATACATTTCACCGTCTGGAAAGTGCTGTTTAAGGAGATATGGCTTAAGGAGGGGGAAACTATTAAAATCGTCACTTTTCTGCACTTCAATGAGTGGTCTACGATTTCTATGCAGAGTGTAACTTGATTCATTTTGTAGATAGTCTTGTACACTTTTAGTCTGAACACTAGTGACTTTGGAAAGAGTGGTGGGGTAACTAAACTCCCCGCTTCACCAATATTTTCATAAACACACTTCAGAACTTCAACCATTTTGAACGTAAACACGTAGTGCAACGTCCGCTACCTTTTTGTATACAAGTGGTTGGCGATGGGGGTGATGGCGACATTGACTTGATACGTTTTCGCTTTTGTCTAGCTATCAGATGTGTGCTGCTCCTCCTCACCATAGTCAAGTTTCCACTAGGTGTGCTAGTATTTTCCAAGATTGATTTAAAATCATCTTTGTCTCCTTCTTCATGTTCATATTTTAATGGTGTTGACGATGGTGTATGTTCATTTAATTTTTTTAGAATTTTTCTATTGCTAAAAAGGCTTTTGGGGAAGTTTAATGTATATAGAAAGTTATATAGATGTGCGTCATATGATAATAGTCCTTAACGATTTGTAACCATATCATAGATTAAATCAGGTAGATTATAGCTCTTGCCCTGAATTATAATCCCTTTCCCATTGCTATTAACTTGAATATGATCTTGACCACTTTCCATGAAATATGTTAGGAGTCGTTTAAATTGTTCACGATATTAGTTGGGCCATAGATTTACAATTTTAAAAAAAAATGTATACAATTCCTCCTTCTTTAATTGTGTTCCAGCAGCAGCAGCAGCAGCAGCAGCATCAGAATCCTAAGGAGATGATTATTTTTTGTGATCAATACTAATGGTCTTCGCACGATAGGGCTTATGTTTGTCCACTCGGCGAAGTGCATCTTGAAGTAAAAGCAGTTTTTATCATTCTCAATATTCTCATTGTCGATGAATTTACTCAGATTGTTTTCAAATTGTTCCACGGGTGAGAGAGCGGATTCTATTGGAGTCAATTTATAGGGTTTGGCCATTTTCTAGAGAAAACTGTCTACAAGTCCTGCAATTATTGGCAGTTAAAGTGTGAAAAAGCTACCGCCCGCCTGAAGAAAATTTTTCCTTTTAAAATTCTTTCCTTTCTTTTTAGAGGCCAGTGTACGTACAATTGAACAGATATTAGATTAATGAAATCCCTGTCAACACCATATTTGAGTATGGCTTTCCTAAGCGAGGGTTTTGAAGTGCTTAGAACTGAAAATAAATGTCTATTTTCATGTAGTTTCCTCAGTGTCATGATAGCAACTAATAGGTCTTTTTACTGTTCACAGGGAGATATACTGTAATTTCATTGTCAAAAATATCTGTGACTACACGCAGATCCTTGGGTGTATTTTGATGAGGATCCAATAGGATATAGCTGTAGGGTTTATTAGTTGCCTGATTGTATGCTGAGAGCAGAAATTTAAGGGCGCTGGGGTATATTTGTTTATTGAGAGTTATTAGTGAGCTAGAGTCACGAACAACTTTGTAGATGATATAGTAGGTGCAGTTTAATGCAAGTGTTCGCATACATTTGCTCTGATGAAAGAGCTTGTGTAGAACTAGAGTAACAAAAAACCAACAAAGAGGAAAATCTCTAAAAAAAAAAAAAAACGAGACTGTGGCCAGTGGAGAGAAAAGAAAACAACAGAAACAAAACAACGCGGATATTTCGCCTGTATACAAACAAGGCGTCTTCAGCACGAAAGACACACAAGAAGAACAAGATAAAAAAAAATAAATAATAAAACTAAAAAACCAATAAAACCACCACCAAAAAAAACAACAACAAAAAAAATGTACAATCGGCGCAAACTGATCCACGTAGGGAAAAGATGCTAATATAGAGTTACTTCAGTGAGGACACCAGAGTAACTGAGGAAAAATAAAAAACTGTGAATTAATTTAATTATTCAGTTGCGAAATAATTCTTTTGTAAGCTATTGCTGAAGTAAACCGTCTTGTTCTAGCAGGTAAAATAGTCCCCTGGTTATTATTTAAAAATATTTATTCCCTTATTAACTGTTGATTCATTCTTTATAAGGTTATAATAAATTGGATCAATATTTAAATTACCCGTATCCCTATTTATGGAAAGGTTAGCAAATATATGTTTTTTTAGTTTCTATGGCTTCCCTGGCCCATTGGGTGTACCCCTTATCATTAGAAATAGCCAAGGCTTCATCAAATTTTACAAAATGATCTAGTTGAAGCCAAATATGCTCTGCTAAAGCTGAAACGAAAGTTTCTGGAGGACTTGCTTAATTGTAGGGTTTTTTCTATTGAGTTTCGGTGTTCAATAAACCTTTCAACAAATTGTTGGTGAGTCCTACCAATATAGAACTTCCCACAAGAACACGAAATTTTATACACCCCCCTTACTAAATTTCCCCGAGTTAAATCCTTACCAGAACTAAAAAAAACTACCCATTGGCCTCAGCGATTGGAAACAAGTATCAATACCAAATTTACGTAAAACCCGTAAACGTTTTTCCCCCAAACCAGGTGCGTATGGTAATAAAATGAAAGTTTTTTATACAACTAAATCTAAAGACTGAGAAACCTCAATAACCCTACTATTATGCTTAACCCATCTATTTTCAATTATTTTATCAATGCACTTAATTGGATAACTATTACAAAACAAAATATCCCTCAAGTATAACAATTCCGAATCCAGAAATTCCTGGGAACCAATTCTAAAGGCTCTATCCACTAGTGAAATTACAACCCCCCTTTTCACCTATAGAGGGTGGAAAGAATGAAAATTTAAATACCTATCATTGTGCGTTGGTTTTTTGTAAATCGAGAAAAGTAAATGGAGATCCCTATTAATTGATAAAATATCCAGAAAAGGTAATTTATTAGTATCCTCAAACTCAACTGTAAATTTAATATTATTATCAAAACTATTTAAATGCTTACAAAATAGGTCTAAGGAGTCCAATTCATGTTTCCAAACACTCACCACATCATCCATGAACCTACCCCAGTTTATAGCGGAGGTTTCAATGGCATCTATGAATAGATTTGCCAATAAAGGAGAAAGAGAAGCCGCCATAGGTAACCCAAAAATTTGCCTATAAAACTCCCCTCGAAAACCAAAATAAAAAGAAAATTCATTTACCAGAATAATTAGTCTCATAATGACATCAATATCCAAACTGGCTAACGTCACATCCTGTATTAAATCAAAGTGTTTTTCTAATTTACTTTTTAAAATATCCTCGCACCTTTTTAAATCACAATTTGAATACATGGACACAACATCAAAACTGCAAAGAATTGAACTACCCTCCAGCGTGAAATTTCGCAATTTATTAGTAAGATCAGTCGAATTTTTTAAATATGATTTTTGTGTTCCCAAAATTTAATTTACATTTTTTTATTTTTCCTCAGTTACTCTGGTGTCCTCACTGAAGTAACTCTATATTAGCATCTTTTCCCTACGTGGATCAGTTTGCGCCAATTGTACATTTTTTTTTTTTTTTGTTTTTTTTTTGGTGGTGGTTTTTTTGGTTTTTTTGTTTTTTTTTTGTTTTTTTTTTATTTTGTTGTTCTTGTGTGTCTTTCGTGCTGAAGACGCCTTGTTTGTATACAGGCGAAATATCCGCGTTGTTTTGTTTCTGTTGTTTTCTTTTCTCTCCACTGGCCACAGTCTCGTTTGTTTTTTTTTTTTTATAGATTTTTCTCTTTGTTGTTTTTTTGTCATTGCTGGCCAGTTCGAATTAATATATTTAATTCGTCAATTGTACGGGCAACAATAAGCCGCTTCTGTCAATTATTATTTGTCTTTAGTTAAAAAAACATGTAAATCTATTAAATCAACAAATTTTCTTAAAAAATTGCAAGAAGGAATCAGTGATTCCGAAATCTTTTAAAATATGTACCCATTTTGGAACTGAAAATGAAACAAAATTAAAAAATAAATTAAGCCTAATAGCTTTAAATCACGTAATTTATGAACAAAAACAGAGACGTTTTCAACTGTCTAAGGACTTAAATTCTTTTGAAAACTTTTTAAGAAATAACCTTCCATCTGACATTTTTATACGAAATAAGGAAATGGCCATTAGATCTTTTCGCCATGATTTTCATTTGTCCAAGGTTCGTTTGTTTGACAAGTATAATAAAGTTTTGTTCCGGAAGGTCCAAGAGTAAGATGTTTTTTATTCTTGTAAGTTTGTTTGTCATTCAATTTAATACTTTTGTTCGACACCGCTGAATAACATACTAGAAACCGTTTTATCGACAGATTCTAAATTCTGTTTTCAAACACAGATCTCCTTTTCGCAAAGAGTTTCAAAGGTGGCGTCGGGACTTATGGCTTCCCTAAATAAGGTTGATACTCCTCAAGAACTCAGAGCTGAGATCGTAAGAAAACTAAACACCTTTAATATGAACTTAATTGGTAAAGACATTTCACAAAAAAATAATGACATTAAAATCCTTTCTGATTTGAAAAAGGATAAATTCCTTACTATCACCTGAGCCGATAAGGGAAACACGATCGTAATTATGAACACTGAAGACTATAATAATCAATTGAATTCCATTATTTCGGACACTATTACATACAAAAAACTTGATTTTGATCCTACAGATAAATATGTAGAATCAACAATAAAGGAATTAGACTCAATGAAAAATAATCTTCACATTACCCCACAGTTTTATAACAAATATTATCCTAGGGGTTGTTCAGTACCCAAGATCTATGGTCTACCTAAGATTCATAAGACTGGCTCCCCCCTCCGCCCCATTATGTCAACTTTTCTGTCACCTGTTTCAAAATTAGGAAAATGGTTGTCGGTAGCTTTGCGTCCACTTTTGGGAACACGAAAATCATATTTGAAAAATTCGACTGATCTTACTAATAAATTGCGAAATTTCACGCTGGAGGGTAGTTTAATTCTTTGCAGTTTTGATGTTGTGTCCATGTATTCAAATTGTGATTTAAAAAGGTGCGAGGATATTTTAAAAAGTAAATTAGAAAAACACTTTGATTTAATACAGGATGTGACGTTAGCTAGTTTGGATATTGATGTCATTATGAGACTAATTATTCTGGTAAATGAATTTTCTTTTTATTTTGGTTTTCGAGGGGAGTTTTATAGACAAATTTTTGGGTTACCTATGGGGGCTTCTCTTTCTCCTTTATTGGCAAATCTATTCATAGATGCCATTGAAACCTCCGCTATAAACAGTTTTAGAATCTCCCCTTGCTTCTGGGGTAGGTTCATGGATGATGTGGTGTGCGTTTGGCAACATGGATTGGACTCCTTAGACCTATTTTGTAAGCATTTAAATAGTTTTGATAATAATATTAAATTTACAGTTGAGTTTGAGGATAATAATAAATTACCTTTTCTGGATATTTTATTAATTAAAAGGAATCTCCATTTACTTTTCTCGATTTACAGAAAACCAACGCACAATGATAGGTATTTAAATTTTCATTCTTGCCACCCTATGTCGGTGAAAAGGGGGTTTGTAATTCCACTAGTGGATAGAGCCTTTAGAATTTGTTCCCAGGAATTTCTGGATTCGGAATTGTTATACTTGAGGGATATTTTGTTTTGTAATAGTTATCCATTTAAGGTCATTGATAAAATAATTGAAAATAGACGAGTTAAACATAATAGTAGGGTTATTGAGGTTTCTCAATCTTTAGATTTAGTTGTATCAAAAAGCTTCATTTCATTACGATATGTACCGTGTGTGGGGAAGAAACTTTTACGGGTTTTACGTAAATTTGGTTTTGATACATGTTTCCAATCGTTGAGTCCAATGGGTAGTTTTTTTTAATTCTGTTAAGGATGTATTACTTGGGAAAATCTACTAAGGATTGTATTGAAAACTCTTCGTTCTCTTATGAAGTTCTGAATCCTTAAAAAACACCGACAAATGGTTGAACGGCTTGTTGAACACCATAATTCAATAGAAAAAAAACCTACAATTAAGCAAGCCTACAGAAACTTTCGTTTCAGCTTTAGCAGAGCATATTTGGCTTCAACCAGATCATTTTGTAAAATTTGATGAAGCCTTTGCTATTTCTAATGATAAGGGTTACACCCAATGGGCCAGGGAAGCCATAGAAATTAAAAAACATATGTTTGCTAACCTTTCCATAAATAGGGACACGGGTAATTTAAATATTGACCCAATTTATGATAACCTTCTAAAGAGTGAATCAACAATCAATAAGTGAGAATATATTTTAAATAATCACCAGGGGACTATTTTAGCTGCTAGACCAAAACGGTTTGTTTCAGTAATAGCTAACAAAAGGATTATTTCGCAACTGAATAATTAAAGTACTTTACAGTTTTTTATTTTTCCTCAGTTACTCTGGTGTCCTCTCTGAAGTAACTCTATATTAGCATCTTTTCCCTACGTGGATCAGTTTGCGCCGATTGTAAATTTTTTTTTTTTTTTGGGTTTTTTTTGGTGGTGGTTTTTTTGGTTTTTTAGTTTTATTATTTATTTTTTTTTATCTTGTTGTTCTCGTGTTTCTTTCGTGCTGAAGACGCCTTGTTTGTATACAGGCGAAATATCCACGTTTGTTTTGTTTTTGTTGTTTTCTTTTCTCTACACTGGCCACAGTCTCGTTTTTTTTTTTTTTTTTTTAGATATTTTTCTCTTTGTTTTTTTTTTTTAATGGCTGGCCAGTTCGGATTAAGATCTTTCATTCGTCATTTGTAAGGGAAACAATAAGCCACATCTGTCAATTATTATTTGTCTTTATTTAAAAAATATTAAAATCTGTTTAATAAAAAAATGTTATAAAAAAATTTAAATAAGGAATCTGTGATTACGAAATATTTTAAAATAGGTAACAAGTTTTTAAATGAAAATTAAACAAAATTAGAAAATAAATTAAGCCTAATAGCTTTAAATCACGTAATTTAGGAACAAAAACAGAGACGTTTTCAACTGTATACTACTACTACTAAGAACTCACCGCAGCACCAAGCCCCTAGAGGCCAACGCAGCTACGCAGGCTCCTCCTCCATCCCAATCTGTTCAAAGCCTCGCTTTTTACACCTACCCACGACGTTCCCATTTCCTGTAAATCTTTTTTTATGACGTCCTCCCACCCCAGACGGGGACGACCTGCTTTCCGTTTAGCCCTAGATGGTTGGCCGAAAAGAACAATCTTTGGCAATCTGTCATCCTTCATCCGAACAACATGCCCTAACCACCTCAACCTTTCTTTCATTATAAACCTAGAAAGCGGTATTGAACCACATTTTTCGTATAGCCTATTGTTTGAAATACGGTCAGTCAACCGGGTACCCAGAACAATCCTTAAGCAATTTCTCTGGAAAACATCTAGCAAATCTTCATCCGCTTTTCGGAGCGTCCATGCTTCAGAGCCATATTTGACCACTGTCATCACTGTAGCTTCTAAGATTCTAATCTTGGTTTGACTAATCTTGGTCTTGGTCAACTGTCTAAGGACTTAAATTCTGTTGAAAACTTTTTGAGAAATAACCTTCCATCTGATATTTTTATACGAATTAAGGAAATGGCCATTAGATCTTTTCGCCATGATTTTCATTTGTCAAAGGTTCGATTGTTTGACAAGTTTAATAAACTTGTGTTTGAGAATTTCCAAGATTCAGATGTTTTTTATCCTCGTCATTGTCTGGGTCCAGCAATTAAGAATTTGTCTTCTAAGCCTCTTAATATTAAACAGGAAGCCGTTTTGTCGAAGGGTTCTAAGTTCTGTTTTCCAACACCAGTCTCCTATTCAAAAATAATTTCAAAGGTGGAGTCAGGAATTATGGCTTCTATAGATAAGGTTGATACTCCTCAAGAACTCAGAGCTGAGATTGTAAGAAAACTAAACACCTTTAATATGAACTTAATTGGTAATGACATTTCACAAAAAAATGACATTAAAATCCTTTCTGATTTGAAAAAGGATAAATTCCTTACTATCACCAGAGCCGATAAGGGAAACACGATCGTAATTATGAACACTGAAGACTATAATAATCAATTGAATTCCATTAATTCGGACACTATTACATAAAAAAAACTTGCTTTTGATCCTACAAATAAATAAATAAAATCAACAAGAAAGGAATTAGAGTCAATGAAAAATAATTTTCACATTACCCCACAGTTTTATAACAAATATTATCCTAGGGGTTGTTCGGCACCCAAGATCTATGGTCTAAATAAGATTCATTAGATTGGATTCCCCCTCCACCCCATTGTGTCAACTTTTCTGTCACCTGTTTCAAAATTAGGAAAATGGTTGTCAGTAGCTTTGCGTCCATTTTTGGGAACACAAAAATCATATTTAAAAAATTCGACTGATCTTACTAATAAATTGCGAAATTTCACGGTGGAGGGTAGTTCAATTCTTTGCAGTTTTGATGTTGTGTCCATGTATTCAAATTGTGATTTAAAAAGGTGTGAGGATATTTTAAAAAGTAAATTAGAAAAACACTTTGATTTAATACAGGATGTGACGTTAGCCAGTTTGGATATTGATGTCATTATGAGACTAATTATTCTGGTAAATGAATTTTCTTTTTATTTTGGTTTTCGAGGGGAGTTTTATAGACAAATTTTTGGGTTACCTATGGGGGCTTCTCTTTCTCCTTTATTGGCAAATCTATTCATAGAAGCCATTGAAACCTCCGATATACACTGATCTAGAACCTCGCATTACGTCTGGAGTTTTATTAAGGATAATGTAATTTGTGCTTGGAAGCATAAATTGGGCTCCTTAAACCTTTTTTTTAAGCATTTAAATAGTTTTGATTATGATATTAAATTTACAACTGAATTTAAAGATACTATTAAATTAACTTTTCTGAATATTTTATTAATTAAGAGGGATCTCCATTTACTTTTCTCGATTTACAGAAAACCAACGCACAATGATAGGTATTTAAATTTTCATTCCTGCCACCCTATGTCGGTGAAAAGGGGGGTTATAATTTCACTAGTGAATAGAGCCTTTAGAATTTGTTCCCAGGAATTTCTGGATTCGGAATTGTTATACATGAGGGATATTTTGTTTTGTAATAGTTATCCAATGAATTTCATTGATAAAATAATTTAAAATAGACGGGTTAAACATAATAGTAGGCTTATTGAGGTTTCTCAGTCTTTAGATTTAGTTGTATCAAAAAGCTTCATTTCATTATGATATGTACCTGGTTTGGGTGAAAAAATTTCACAGATTCTGCGTAAATTTGGTAGTGATACATGTTTCCAATCGTTGAGGGCAATGATTAGTTTTTTTTTAGTTCTGGTAAGGATTTAACTCAGGAAAATTTAGTAAGTGGGGTTTATAAAATTACGTGTTCTTGTGGGAAGTTCTATATTGGTAGGACTCACCAACAATTTTTTGAAAGGTTTATTGAACACCGAAACTCAATAGAAAAAACCCTACAATTAAGCAAGCCTCCAGAAACTTTCGTTTCAGCTTTAGCAGAGCATATTTGGCTTCAACCAGATCATTTGGTAAAATTTGATGAAGCCTTGGCTATTTCTAATGATAAGGGGTACACCCAATGGGCCAGGGAAGCCATAGAAATTAAAAAAAATATGTTTGCTAACCTTTCCATAAATAGGGATACAGGTAATTTAAATATTGACCGAATTCATGATAACCTTCTAAAGAGGGAATAAACAGTCAATAAGGGAGTAAAGATTTTAAATAATCACCAGGGGACTATTTTACCTGCTAGACCAAAACGATTTGCTTCAGTAATAGCTAACAAAAGGATTATTTCGCAACTGAATAATTAAAATAATTTACAGTTTTTTATTTTTCCTCAGTTACTCTTGTGTCCTCACTGTAGTAACTCTATATTAGCATCTTTTCCCTACGTGGATCAGTTTGCGCCGATTGTAAATTTTTGTTTTTTTTTGTTTTTTTTTTTTGGTGGTGGTTTTATTGGTTTTTTACTTTTATTTATTTTTTTTTTATCTTGTGTGTCTTTTGTGCTGAAGACGCCTTGTTTGTATACAGTCAAAATATCTGCGTTGTTTTGTTTTTGTTGTTTTCTTTTCTCTTCACTGGCTACAGTCTCGTTTGTTTGTTTTTTTTATAGGTTTTTCTCTTTGTTCGCTTTTTGTCATGGCTGGCCAGTTCGGCTTAAGATCTTTCATCTAGAGTAACGGAAATCTGTTCATTATGAGAGCGAACAGTGAACATTTGCAGCATTTCCTGAGACCATTGCTCAATAGATTCAGTCAGATCTTCAACAATTATCCAAGAGTTTGGTTTAATAATGTTGAACAAATAAAGTTACTATATGAATTTTATCTACAAAATTCTCGCAATGCGAATTGCTAGTATATTATTATATGACTCCGGCCAAACGCCTTAACTATAGTAGTTTTTTTTCAACTTTTTCGTACACCCTTTATTGCACTTTTTTATGATTTTGGTTAAGAGTACTGTATTGACCGACATTGATAGACCTCACACAACCGATCTGAATGGTGTTTTAAATTGATACGTGTTCCCTTCAACAATTCACCTACAGCTAACTGTAGACTATAGTTGTATAATGACTAAATAGGGGGTTAATTCAAATATTTGTTTTATGTTTCTATCTGAAGCCCCGGAGAATGCTATAGCATTTAAGCATTTAAATGCACTTTTTGAGGCTTCAGGACTCCTTCTTCAATCAAAGATATCCACTGACCCTCCAGAATAATAATTGATGCCATGCTATATATCCATATTAATATTTTTTTGGCTCTCAACTTTTAATGGGTAATTTCCAATTTTCAGTTTTCTTTTGGACAAATTTCCATCAAAATTATTTTAATTTTCGGGATTTAGCAATGCGACAGCCGGCCTTTATCTAAAGACAATTTACCCGCGTGAGGTTTTTTTGTTAATCAAGCCTTTTTTTTTGCTTGAGTGGTGCTAGAGCCTCTGCCCTTTGGGATTGACGTGTTGCAAAAAAAATCCTATTTTTAATCTTTCGCCCCTTTCTCGGGTCACTTTACTTGTTTTCAAACTAAACACCAAATATAAGCCTTATAATATTGTGCTTCTACCTTTATTTTACTTTAAGAAACAAGACATATACCACTTTTGATTATGCTATAATGGCTCCCTACCACCACATTAGAGGAATATTTCAAAAATCAAGTACATAATCAAGTTTTATCCAAGCAAACAAGAATACCCCAGCTCTTTGCACTTTTCACAGAGATATTGGCGAACAAGAATACCCCAGCTCTTTGCACTTTTCACAGAGATCTTGGCGATGCGGCTTACGTGGACCAGATCCATTTCGCTTTTCCAAAGGTACCTACAAATAAACGATATGTAAAAATAAATAGGTATGAATACATCCTTTGCTGGGAGACCCACCCAATGCTTTCCAAGGTTTTTGAAGCACGTAAATTCTAATGCGTCGCAGAATATTCCCAAAATACCATCTAATTTTTACCGAATTACAAGCACTATACAAAAACTATACAAATACTACAAATAACGCTGGCCTTTATTCATGAGAAGTTATTACTACTGTTACTACAATAAAAACTCATTGCTGTCCCAAGCAGCCTAAAGTCACCTCAACTGATAGAAAACAAAGAGTTACACTTTTTACAGTGATAGACAAAATAAAACTTCATCTAATAACATGAATAACAGTGGTATTTTTTGCAGTAGTTGTTTTTGCAATGACCGAAAAAATGATGATGCAAGAAATGACTTTTTGGTAAAATAAAAACGAGTTGTTGGCAAATTTTTTATTTTCAAAACTTTTCATAGCTTATCAAAAAGTTAGTGGTAAGAAAATGTTAGTAGGGAGTGATTCGCGCAAATAACAATCGAAACTTAAAATAAATTTTGATGGAAATTTATGCATAAGAAAACTCTAAATTTCAAAATTACCCATCAAAAATTTAAGGGCAAAAAATTATTAATGTGTGTATCTAGTTGGGCATCAATTATTATTCTGGAGGGTCAATGAATCTCTTTGGGCTTAGGAGGAGTCCCGAATGTAGTGTAGCTATAATATAAGAGAGAGGGCAGGTGGGAGATTACTGTAGTAATATAAAAGAGAGGGCAGGTGGGAGATTACTGTAGTAATATAAGAGAGAGGGGTAATAGGACATTACTGTGTCAATTAAAGAGAGAGAGGTAATAGGACATTACTGTGTCAATTAAAGAGAGAGGGGTAATAGGACATTACTGTGTCAATTAAAGAGTGAGGGGTAATAGAACATTACAGTGTTAATTAAAGAGAGAGGGGTAATAGGACATTACTTTGTCAATTAAAGAGAGAGGGGTAATAGGACATTATAGTGTCAATTAAAGGCAGCAGACAGTACCTTCTTTTATATTAATATATACAGGCGGGCAGTACACATACCATTCAATGGGATAGTCATTCCAACAGGGCATTAACATGTATCATAAACAAAAATCACCACGTCTAAAAAGTCATATCTGTGGTTGGTTTTTTATGTTCTAATATCAGCCTACCATGAAAATTCGTGTTATTCACGAAACAATACTTTTGATATTAAATTCCATGTTTTCTGTCAAAAGTCATGACTGTCTTCATGGTATGTTGATTCTTTTCCTGGTATGAAGTTACGAAATTCTGTCTGCTAAGCAATTTGTTAGGCGTGGTAGTTTTATGTTTAACCTTGAACACGGGTATAAAAACTCTGACAATGAGTTATCTTCTAATTAGATTTTCTTCTTTGAGTTATCTTTTTTATGTTCTAATTAGAATCAGCCTACCATGAAAATTCGTGTTATTCACGAAACAATACTTTTGATATTAAATTCCATGTTTTCTGTCAAAAGTCATGACTGTCTTCATGGTATGTTGATTCTTTTCCTGGTATGAAGTTACGAAATTCTGTCTGCTAAGCAATTTGTTAGGCGTGGTAGTTTTATGTTTAACCTTGAACACGGGTATAAAAACTCTGACAATGAGTTATCTTCTCAGTTCAAAATTGACATTTGAAATACAACCATGCATTTTAACAAAAGGAATATTGATCAAAGCTACAAGCAGGAAGTAAATTGTTCTTTTATATTCTTAGTGGGTAAAGAAATTAATTCTCATATAATTTATCGAGTGGTTTATACAGTCCCCATTAAAGTTAACGAATTGTTAAATATTTTTGAACCTGGATCTTCAGAGGAAAAAGGCGGATGAGGTGTATGAGTGTTATTTACGTACTGAAATGCTACCACTTCATCCGGACCTGAATAATTTTGAGGGTGTTTTTATGAAATGGTTTTACAATATAGTAACAAAATTTGATAATTATATTGAGTTGGGTAGTGTGTCTATGGTTTTATTTATTGGGAGTTTGGATATTAATGTAAGTAAATTTAAAAATAATTTTATTTTAAGGGGAGGTGGGAGGGGCAGAGGGGGCAAAATATAATGAAGATTTAAAGGGGTGTAATGGTGTACAGCAATTTCGTTTCGATCCAGAGCTTCAATGCTTCAAATATACATTTCTTGTGGCAGCTCACAAGCCTCTGCAACGGGATGCTAGTAAGATACTGTTGGACGATTATGCAGTTAATGGGAGTCCAAATTTCCCTAAAGTAGATTTTAATTGTTTAAATGATCAATATCCAGTAACACTTAATGGGATAACTATTTTTGAGCAGGCTAATGCAAATTTAAAGATTGGTGTTACTGTGCTACAATATGAAACAGAATTTGAGGGGGGTGAGCGCAAAAAGAGGGTTATATTTCCAGTGAGGGTTCCATCCATTGAATCAGTGGAACATTGGGTTTTGCTTCTTTACATGCCAGCCAGTGATCCCGATTCAATTGGACATTTTTTTCCAATTCCAAAATTAATCTGGTTTTAAGTGAGGGTAAAAAGGGGAGGTGGGAATGTTACTATTGTCCAACATGCTTTTTTAGATTCCGGTCAGAAATTAAGTTAAACAATCATATGAAGCATTGCAAGGGTCACGGATGTCAATCTGTGCAAATGGTTAGCAGTGACAGGGCCATTTAGCGATTTAAGATCTTTCAAAATTCACTCCAACAGAGTGAAAAGGTGGCGTTAGACTGCGAAGCCACTCTCATAGATGTGTATGATCCATTGAATAAGAAGCTTGTTAAAAAACATGAGGTCATTGCAGTCTCTTATGCTCACGCACAAAGAGACTCCTGTAATTCCATGCAATTAGTAGAGGTAGTTGAGGGATTGGGTGGAGAGGATTGTATGCTCTCAGCCGTGACAGCACTCATTATAACAGCAAATAAATCGATATCACGGCTGCGAAATGCATCCTATCCAATGCCTATCCTATCCAATCACCAGAGGACGAGTTGGCCATTAAAACTGAAAAAACATGCTGGGTTTGTAAGGGGGAATTTGTTGAGGGTAATGGGAAAGAGGGAAAAGGGAAAGGGGGTAAGGGGAAAGGGGTCAAAGGGACGGTCCGTGACCACGATCATTTCGGCAACCCGATTGTATCGGGATTGAGATATATTTCGTGGAGTGGCCCATCAATCATGTAATTTAAACGTTAGTCAACAATTGTTTCTACCTGTTTATATATACAATTCCAGTTATGACCTGAAATTTATTTTACCGGCGTTGGCACGATTACAACGAGGTGGAGTTGTAGATGGCCCATGGGTAGATGGCTCTTTTTCTTATAATATCATACCCAAATCGTCTGAAAAGCTGCTGCTCTCAGAGTTCAAATGGCAAATAATAGATAACGATAAATTGTGCATGAATCAGATCCGTTTTTTAGATTCCTTTAGCTTCTTCCCCAAATCCCTAAGACAACTCATTGAAGCGCAGAAAAGCGACGAATAGTTTCCCCCTTCTTAAGCAATATCTCCTTAAACAACACTTTCTAGACGGTGAAATGTATGATTTATTAACGTGTAAGGGCATATATCCGTATGACTACTACAACTCCACCGCGAGGCTTTCTGAAGAACAATTGCCGCCCATCGCCTCGTTCTAAGATTCACTTTACGAACGTCAATGCACTACTGTCGACTATGAATTTGCCAAGAGGGTTTGAGCTAAAGGAGGGTGTAAAACTGGGTGAGATTATTGTAGGTTGTACCCGGCAAGTGATGTATTGACATTGCTGGATATTGTGTGTAAGAACACGGATAAAATAAATGAGAAATTTGGGTTGGCTTTAGGTTATTATTTTTCCACTCGTCATTTGGTGATGGCATTAATTCTTAAAATCAGTAAAGAGGAAATAGGCTTGATCACCGACATGGATCAGCATCTATTTGTAGAGAGATCAATGAGGGGAGGGTATGTTTTTCATGGAGATCGTATCCTTGAAACTGATCCGACTGGACAAGACACCGGTGTAAAGTCGGATGCAGTTTTCTTTTATATAAACGTTCCGAAGCGAAAACGAAGGTTGAAAAGGAAATTTTAAACTCATTTTGAACTCAGCCTTCAGTAAAATGTGCGAGAGTGTACGTAATCAAAGTCGTTATGACGTTGTGACTGACCCAAAGAATGTGCTCGAATCGTTGCCAATCCAAACTTCACATCATTCACCATCATAGACTCGAAAATGGTCCTCTTAAATGGGAAAAAAAAGAAACGTAATTCTAAATCAAAATATTGCAGGTGGCAGCGCAATAACCAAAATATAAAAAGACTTGTGTTGTAATTCTATTACGATGTGTGTAGGCGCCAATGGCCGGGGGAGGGAGAGGTTCAAGTATATTATGGGAATACCGATTCAATTTTGCTAAAAGTTAGAACAGCGAATTTATTGCAAGATTTGGAAAAAGGCGTACACATTAGCTCCCGATAGGACTTTACCAATTGGGACGAGTCCATTTACCCGGAGCTAGTGAAGTGTCAGGCCCCAAATCAGTTATTAATGTTAAAATCAGAGACGGCGAGTGACTTGATTTCCAGTGGTATGCTTGCAAGTCCGAAGGTGTACTGTGTGCAAACACACAATGAGGTAATAAAAAAACTGCAAGGCGGTGCCTAGACACTACGTGAATAAGAATTTCGACATGAATGTATATAGAAACTGTGTGGAAAATAGTATAGTTCCAAGGGTGAAATTCATGGCAATTCGCTCTTTAAAATTAAAAAACCACACAGTTTTAGTTGATAAAATAGCCATGTGTCCCGTGTTGGATAAAGTCTATGTGTGTGCAGATGGTGTGAAGGTGCAACCCCACGAACATTATCTAACTTCTGACCGAAGTTTGTGTCGAGATTATAGACATCGCCTCGGTCCGGAAAAAATTCAATAGTAAATGGTTGGGTGGTGGGATTTTTTTTAGTAGATTTTTTTTCAACTCTGCAATGTTTTTCCCCCCAACTCAGCGGTAGTTTTTCCCCAACTCAGCAGCTTTTTTTTATAGCAAGGTAGAGTTATGTTTTTTTTTAAATAGAAAGTGTTCAAATATTTTTTTGCCCCGCGCCAGCCCGGGGGGGGGGTAGGGACCGGCCTTCGGCTGGCCGCTGTCAGCGGCCGCAACGCCCTTTCAGGGGGTGGGGTGGGGGAGCCCTTTTTACAATTGTGATAAATGTTTTTTTTAGTGTCTTGTTTTGAATTTATTACGTGATAGTGCATTTTTCATGTTTTTTATGTGTCTTATGTGTTCATGTTTTTTTTGTTTGCCCAAAAAACTATTTGAACACTTTCTATTTTAATAAAAAAACATAACATAAAATAAAATAAAAAACATACGTAACCTAACGTAACCTAACCTAACATAGGTACCTTTTTCCCCTTTAAACACCAAAAAACAATCGTTTAAATATTGTAATTCATTGAGAAACCTTGGCTATGCTAAAATACAATTTTTATTTAAGAATATTTCTGAAGAGCCTTTGTGAAAAAAAAAGAATGATACGACAGCTATTAGTCATCCATGCCCAAAACTCCAAGGACCCCAATACCCCTCCAACCAGCTTTTTGGCCCCAGGCATTTAATATAATATGTTCTGGAGAGCTTGCTTTTCATAATTCTTTTTGTAGTTTCCAGTTTTTTTGCAGCATGAAACACTTTTCCCCTATTATCTTTTAATAAACTGCTAGCCTGACTTAAAGTTGTGAAAATGTCAATAGCACACGCATATAAGAGAAATAAATTTAGCAATTGTTTTTCCATATTGTGAATATTTGACATATTCCATGCAAGTATGTTTCGATCTAATTTAACTATCTTTCATTGTTCTAACAGATAGCGGGGGCTAACTGATTAAATTCTTTTACATAGATGTAAATGCGGAGGAGGAGGAGGGATGGGGGTTGGGGAGATCTTCCAACTTATTAAGAATGAAATTATAAGTAAAACTGAAATATAATTTTTATTTAAGGATATTTCTGGAGAACCATTGCTAAACCGTCCAAAAGTATCAAGTACCGTTAAAACGGGAACTTAATCACCAGCACCAACAAGACCATCTGTAATAATGTGTGCAACCCATAGCAGACAAACAGTTGCCAGTACTTCTGTGATGACGGAGCAGGACAATAATATCCAGCATAATGTTCCAAAGTATGAATCGTCGACGTACGGGGTAAGAAAAAATTATATTTGCCGTTTTTTTCTCTTTTTTGATTCTGTTTTACACTGTAAAAAGAAAAACTAAATTTCATTGAATAATGTATGAAAAGGATTAAAAAATTTTTTATAATTCAATTCAAAGATGATATGCGTTTCTTCTTGAAAATGGAGAATTTTTTCGGACAGCGCAAAAGCGCTGCTTTTAGTACGGACAGCACATTAGTAAAAGTGCCACTATATTTTTTTATTGTGTTTTACAACGTAAAAAGAAAAACTAAACTTCATTTTTGCGCTGCTTTTAGTAAGAACAGCACTTTAGTAAAAGCACCGCCATAATTTTTTTTATTTTTCTTTCCCATAGATCATTATTTATAGATGATTATATAGCAGATTAATAGTTTTACATAATACTTTACACTTTTCTACTACACTTTTCTACATAATACTTGGGAACATAATACATGGGAATTCAGTTCCCATTTGATAACAAACTATTTGTTTCGGTGGTAAAAGTAAAGAAAACAAAGAGGGAGAAAAGAGATATTAAACGGAGCTACAATGAAGTAATGCAGTCAAAGATGGTGGATACTGGAGTCCAAATCAGATTTAACGATGATTTATTATTTTGCGCGAATGACAAAATTGAGAAAAGTAGAGATGAAAAGAGAAGTTTAAAAAAGAGACAAAATTTAGAGATTCAGCCTGCAGTGGCGAAAAATAATAAATGTTGGATGGGCTTTGCCTTGATAACAGAAATAATTGGGGGGACAAAGAGGTCCAAGACCCAGGGGGAACAAAACAAGATGATTACAAAATAGAGAAGAACGACCTACAACGGGTTGGAGAAAAGTTGGAAGATATTGAATGTCGAGTCAGATTGGAAAAACTTGGGAAGGAATCTGAGATTAGTACTATCAACTCAGAAGATATTTCGATCCTTTATGAGGGGGAGGAATCCCTTGGGGAAGATCCCCTGCGGAAGTCACGAAAGATAGCCCTTTTCCTCAATGCACAACTGGCGGACAAGTTGTGATCCATTTACCGAGGTTCTGCCTCTCTGATCTGGAGTCCTTGGGGGATACTCTCTCCAAGTTACTTCAAATTTCACCCAAACCATTGTCCAGTAACCCTACAGATAGTCGTTATTCTTCATGGGAATCGATAATTATTTCCAGCAAACCATATTCAGTATCTAAGTTTCATCTTCAATTGGCATCAACACATATTCTTCATTTGATTATCCCAGGGGAGGGAGCCCAGAAAAAAGGCGATTCATGGTTCGCTCAAAATTTTACTTCATTCCCAATACCCTTTTCGTTTTCAAAGGCCTTTGCATTTTCGGCCTTAGAATATTCGAAATTATGCCAAGGGGCAATTTACTTTTTTATTGAGATGTGGGGTTGTTTCCACAGATGGAAATTAAGAGGCTAGTGCAGCCAATTTTTCATGATGGCTGGCATCATTAAATGTGCCAGAAACTGATTCTCTGCTCCTCTCAAATGTAAATTCGCGAAAGCGAAAAAATTCGTGTTTTTGATTGGGCTGCGCACGATCATTTTCTACGAATCTTGGAAACTTCAACTTTCAAAACCTAATGCGGATGCTATACTATAGAGACCATGGTGGTTCTACGGTAGAGACGTGTGGATGACGACGGATCCTGAGCCAAGCGGTGGAAGTACAGGCACTGGTGGAAGAAAGAAGAGAAGATATAAGTTTGGTGATTTTGAAGTTAAGCGTTATATTTGTAAAGGTTGACCAGCGTGGCGGGTGGGTGATCATTTATCTTTCGGGAGGAGGTGTTGGGGTTCCACCCCTGTTTCTTTTCTTTTCAGATGTATAACCCATTTTCTTTTCTGTAATTATATTTGTCTATAAGATAGATAATGTTTAATCCTAAGTTGAATTCTGGTTGCTAAGTTAGATTCTTTTGCAATAAGTAAGCTTTGAACTAAATTCTATTTTTGACTTCCTGGTTTGAGTCATTGAAAGGTAAAGTTAAGAAAAAGTAGAATGGATTTTGAATGGGGATTTCGAGGATTGGCCAGGGCCAAGCGAAGGTCCACCCCTATGCAGAGTTTGTGTACAGAACGAATATTATTTTTCGGTTAGTCTGCATTTAGACCCCGTTTGGGGAAGCCTATTCCTTTTGTGATATGTGACCTTTGGAAGATTACAAGTACGATATTTTCTACAAACTGTGTACTAATTTTACCGGAACCCAGAAAGGGCAGGAACAGAGTTACGAGATACCGTCATTATTATATTGACAGGGGGATTCGTTACCTCCAAGGAGATAGTTAGAGATTTTTAGTGGTGACCCGGGTCGGGTACACTCTTGGCCTTAAAGTAGCCATTTGACCGCTCGATCAATTTATCAGACCCTGGGGCAGGGTATACTGTAAATTGGGTATTATCAAGCCCGATATTTACAGACCCGGTGTGGTAGGCACGGGAATCTCATTATAATATTTGGTGCCGCCGGGGGCTTTTCCTTCCAGTAAGTGGTGTAGCGTCATTTTTGCAACAATAATTGGTAACACCCGTGGCCTTACAACACCAATATTGATGGCAATTTAACCTACCAGTATAACATTTCGTATTGCCCCATTGTATAGATGTCTACTTTTCCTTCTACTCGGCGGTCACTTTCTGCCAGGCAGAAAAAAGCAAGGCGTCTGGTTATGGACACCAACCATTCCTCACCAAAACTGCTCTTAGATCCACAGTCTATTTACATTCTTTCTTGTGCTTCTTTTGTCTTTCATCAGCTTCATGGCAATCTTCCAAAATCTCTTCAAAAAAATCCTGTGCTTATTTCTGAGTCAGCAATATATAGCCTTCGTTCTTCACATAATGGGTGCATTCCTCTTAGCCCTACTGTGCGGTCAGATTTCATATTTCAATCCCCTCATTGCTAGTCAACATTGTGGAATTCCCTACCTTCTTCAGTACAGAGATGCCACTCGTTTGATACTTTTAAAAGGATTCTTAAGGACTATTTAGTTAAGAGTCAAACAGAATAGCATATTTTTTTTCCTCTGAGGAGTTGATGTCCCCTGAGTGTTTATTTCATGGCGTATGGTTGTCTTCTCTGCGTTTTGACTCCCAGGACTCAGGAATGTTCTCTTTTTAATCTTATGATATTTGGCTATTGTTCTCCTTTTTTTGTATCCCCCTTGTATCCCAGGCCATGGGGCATTTTGAGGGGGGATAAGAGTATTGTATTTCAAATCTGTATTTATTGGTTAATATTAAACTCTTAACAATAATTGATAAACTTTACTTTATAGTTTTATTTATTTATTTTTTTCTTTTCTTCTCCTTTTTGCTCTTCTTTCTTTTACTTTGTGATTTTTTTGTGCCTTATGTGCAGCTTTTCTCGTGGCTTACTTTTGTGTTTTGAATGGTTGGCATTAGTTTTTCATTTGATTGCTTTTTTTTCTGTTTTTCTTCTTTTTTTCGTTATAATTTTATTGTAACTAGTGGATTGTATAAATGTATGAAGATCACCTTAGTAGGAAGAGGGTCACTACTCGTGACAGGACATAATTTATGCAGGTTTTTATGGTTTTTCTCAGTGAGGATGTTTTTTCATTGTTTTTCTCACTGTTGATGGATATTTCTTGGATGTCAACAACAATTGCTGGATGTTTCTAGGATGTCAACATAATCAGATAAGGAAATATAGAAAGATAAGGAAAGATAAGTGACATCATCAGATAAGGAAATTTCAATATTGGAATATTCTTATCCGAGAGTTGAAAATACAGACAGGAAAAGATAACTGATTGACACAATTTCTCCATGAGACAAGATAAATTTGAAATTAGAAACAAAAATGGTAAACCATCTGAGGGAATGCTAACTCCTATTAAGAGATACATATCATTTTTTTATTAGGACGGTTCTCGACTGTGTTCAGTATAATACACAACTACCATTTGAATAGTATTATAAGGTCCCCTACCCCAACCCCAAAGGGCCCCCCAAAGGCCCACCGGGCCCCGAAAGGGCCCCCGGGCCCCAAAGAGCCCCCTCCCTCTTCCCCCCACCCTCCCACAGAGATATATGTAAAAAGTTGGGTTAATTTAGGCTCACTTAGAGTGACGCATCAGTCTCAGTGAACCTAAATTAACCCAACTTTTTACTTATCTCTCCACATTTCAACGAAGAAAGTCCAAAATGAACTTTGAAACATCAAAAGAATGTAACAGTGACAAGGTAACCCATGACAAACACTACTGAAATATTCCAACTCTTACATTTCAACAAACAAAAATCTAAATGAATTTTGAAACATCAAGAGAATGTAACAGTGACAATGTAAACCATGACAAAACACTACTGAAATATTCCAACTCTTACATTTCAACGAAAAAATCCAAAAGGACTTTGAAACATCAAGAGAATGTAACATTGACAATTCCAACTTTTACATTTCAACGAAAAAAATCCAAAATGAACTTTGAAACATAAAGAGAATGTAACAGTGAAAAGGTAAACCAGGACAAACACTACTGAAATATTCCAACTCTTACATTTCAATAAATGAAAAACAAATCTAATATGAACTTTGAAACATAAAGAGAATGTAACAGTGACGAGGTAAACCAGGACAAACACTACTGAAATATTCCAACTCTTACATTTCAATAAATGAAAAAAAAATCTAAAATGAACTTTGAAACATCAAGAGAATGTAACTGTGACAAGGTAAACCATGACAAAACACTACTGAAATATTCCAACTCTTTTATTTCAACAAAAAAATTTTATCAAAAAAAAAATTCTACATGACAAAACACTACTGAAATAATCCATCTCTTACCTTTCAACAAAAAAGATCCAAAATGAACTTTGAAATATCAAGAGAATGTAACAGTGACATGTAAACCATAACAAAACACTACTGAAATATTCCAACTCTTACATTTCAATAAAAAAAAATCTAAAATGAACTTTGAAACATCAAGAGAATGTAACAGTGACAATGTAAACCATGATAAAACACTACTGAAATATTCCAACTCTTGCATTTCAACGAAAAAGATCAATAATGAACTTTGAAACATCAAGAGAATGTAACAGTGACATGGTAAACCGCGTGAAAACACTACTGAAATAATCCAACTCTTGCATTTCAACGAAGAAGATCCAAAATGAACTTTGAAACATCAAGAGAATGTAACTGTGAAAAGGTAAACCACATCAAAACACTACTGAAATATTCCAACTCTTGCATTTCAACGAAAATGATCCAAAATGAACTTTGAAACATCAAGAGAATATAACAGTAACAAGGTAAACCTCGACAAAACACTACTGAAATATTCCAACTCTGGCATTTCAATAAAAAAGATCAAAAATGAACTTTGTAACATCAAGAGAATGTAACAGTGACATGGTAAACCACGAGAAAACACTACTGAAATAATCCAACTCTTGCATTACAACGAAAAAGATCCAAAAATGAACTAACCACGAGACAACACTACTGAAATAATCCAACTCTTGCATTACAACGAAAAAGATCCAAAAATGGACTATGACATATCAAGAGAATGTAACAGTGACAAGGTAAACCACGAGAAAACACTACCGAAATATTCCAACTCTTGCATTTCAAAAACAAAATCCAAAATGAACTTTGAAACATTAAGAGAATATAACAGTGACAAGGCAAACCATGAGAAAACACTACTGAAATAATCCAACTCTTAAATTTCAACGAATGAAATCCAAAATGAACTTTGAAACATCAAGAGAATGTTACAGTGACAAGGTAAGCCAATTTCAATTTCAACGAATGAAATCCAAAATGAACTTTGAAGCATCAAGAGGATATAACAGTGACAAGGTAAACCACAAGAAAACTATACTGAAATATGCCAACTCTTGCATTTCAACGAAAAAAAAAATTCAAAATGAACTTTGAAACATTAAGAAAATGTAACAGTGACAAGGTAAACAATGAGAAAACACTACTGAAATAATCCAACTCTTAAATTTCAACGAATGAAATCCAAAATGAACTTTGAAACATCAAGAGAATGTTACAGTGACAAGGTAAGCCATGAGAAAACACAACTGAAATAATCCAACTCTTACATTTCAACGAATGAAATCCAAAATGAACTTTGAAACATCAAGAGAATGTTACAGTGACAAGGTATACCATGAGAAAACACTACTGAAATATTCCAACTCTTGCATTTCAACGAAAAAGATCCCAAATAAACTTTGAAACATCAAGAGAATGTAACAGTGAGAAGATAAACCACGACACAACACTGCTGAAATATTCCAACTCTTAGATTTAAACGAAAAAGATCCAAAATGAACTTTGAAACGTCAAGAGAATGTAACAGTGAAATGGTAAACCACGACAAAACACTACTGAAAGAATCCAACTCTTGCATTTCAACGAAAAAAAATACAAAATGAACTTTGAAACATCAAGAGAATGTTACAGTGACATGGTAAACCATGAGAAAACACTACTGAAATATTCCAATTTTGCATTTCAAAGAAACAGATTCAAAATGAACTTTGAAACATCAAGAGAATGTAACAGTGACATGGTAAACCCCGGCAAAACACTACTGAAATAATCCAACTCTTGCATGTCAACAAAACAGATCCAAAATGAACTTTGAAACATCATGAGAATGTTAAAGTGACAAGGTAAACCATGAGAAAACAATACTGAAATATTCCAACTCTTGCATTTAAAAAAAAATCCAAAGATGGACTTTGAAACTTTAAGAGAATGTAGCAGTGACATGTAAACCACGACAAAACACAACTGAAATAATCCAACTCTTGCATTTCAACGAAAAAGATCCAAAAGTAACTTTGAAACGTCAAGAGAATGTAACAGTTACAAGGTAAACCACAAGAAAACTGTACTGAAATATGCCAACTCTTACATTTCAACGAATAAAATCGGAAAATGAACTTTGGAAAACCAAAAGAATGTAACAGTAACAAGGTAAACCATAACAAAGCACTACTGAAATATTCTAACTCTTACATTTCAACGAAAAAGATCCAAAATGAACTTTGAAACGTCAAGAGAATGTAACAATGACATGGTAAACCATGAGAAAACACTACTGAAATGTTCCAACTCTTGCATTTCAACGAAGAAGATCCAAAATGAACTTTGAAACATCAAGAGAATATAACAGTGAGAAGGTAAACGTCGACAAAACACTACTGAAATATTCCAACTCTGGCATTTCAATAAAAAAGATCAAAAATGAACTTTGAAACATCAAGAGAATGTAACAGTAACAAGGTAAATCATGAGGAAAAAACTAATTAAATATTCCAACCCTTGCATTTAAAAAAAAATACAAAATGAACTTTGAAACATCAAGAGAATGTAGCAGTGACACGTAAACTACAACAAAACACTATTGCAATAATCCAACTCTTGCATTTCAACGACAAAGATCCAAAATGAACTTTGAAACGTCAAGAGAATGTAACAGTGACATGGTAAACCACGACGAAACACTACTGAAATAATCCAACTCTTGCATTTCAATGAAAAAAGATCCAAAATGAACTTTGGAACATCAAGATAATGTAACAGTGACAAGGTAAACCGTGAGAAAACACTACTGAAATAATCCAACTCTTGCATTTCAACGAAAAAGATACAAAATGAACTTTGAAAAATCAACAGAATGTGACAGTGACATGGTAAACAACGACAAAAAACACTACTGAAATAATCCAACTCTTGCATTTCAACAAAAAAGATCCAAAATGAACTTTGAAACATCAAGAGAATATAACAGTGACACGGTAAGCCATGATAAAACACTACTGAAATATTCCAACTCTTGCATTTCAACGAAAAAGATCCAAAATGAACTTTGAAAAATCAAGAGAATGTAACAGTGAGAAGGTAAACCACGACAAAATACTAGTAAAATAATCCAACTCTTGCATTTGATGCAAAATGAACTTTGAAACATCAAGAGAATGTAACAATTAGAAGGTAAACCACGACAAAACACTACTGAAATATTCCAACTCGTGCATTTCAACGAAAAAGATCCAAAATGAACTTTGAAACATCAAGAGAATGTAACAGTGACAAGGTAAATCATGAGAAAACACTACTGAAGTATTCCCACTCTTGCATTTCAAAAAAAAGATCCAAAATGAACTTTGAAACGTCAAGAGAATATAACAGTGAAATGGTAAACCACGACAAAACGCCACTGAAATATTCCAACTCTTGCATTTCAACGAAAAATATCCAAAATGAACTTTGAAACGCCAAGAGAATGTAACAGTGACATGGTAAACCACGACAAAACAGTACTGAAATAATCCAACTCTTGCATTTCAATGAAAAAGATCCAAAATGAACTTTGAAACATCAAGAGAATATAAGAGTGACATGGTAAACCACGACGAAACACTACTTAAATATACCAACTCTTGCATTTCAACGAAAAAGATCCAAAATGAACTTTGAAACGTCAAGAGAATGTAACAGTGACATAGTAAACCACGAGAAAACACTACTGAAATATTCCAACTCTTGCGTTTCAAAGAAAAATATCCATAATGAACTTTGAAACGTCAAGAGAATATAACAATGACAAGGTAAACCATGAGAAAACCCTACTGAAATATTCCATCTCTTGCATTTCAACGAAAAAGATCCAAAATAAACTTTGAAACGTCAAGAGAATGTAACAGTGAGAAGGTAAACCACGACACAGCACTGCTGAAATATTCCAACTCTTAGATTTCATAGAAAAAGATCCAAAATGAACTTTGAAACGTCAAGAGAATGTAACAGTGAAATGGTAAACCACGACAAAACACTACTGAAAGAATCCAACTCTTGCATTTCAACGAAAAAAAATACAAAATGAACTTTGAAACATCAAGAGAATGTTACAGTGACATGGTAAACCATGAGAAAACACTACTGAAATATTCCAATTTTGCATTTCAAAGAAACAGATCCAAAATGAACTTTGAAACATCAAGAGAATGTAACAGTGAGAAGGTAAACCACGACAAAATACTAGTGAAATAATCCAACTCTTGCATTTGATGCAAAATGAACTTTGGAACATCAAGAGAATGTAACAATTAGAAGGTAAACCACGACAAAACACTACTGAAATATTCCAACTCGTGCATTTCAAAAAAAAAAAATCCAAAATGACATTTGAAACATCAAGAGAATGTAGCAGTGACACGTAAACTACAACAAAACACTATTGAAATAATCCAACTCTTGCATTTCAACGACAAAGATCCAAAATGAACTTTGAAACGTCAAGAGAATGTAAACAGTGACATGGTAAACCACGACGAAACACTACTGAAATAATCCAACTCTTGCATTTCAATGAAAAAAGATTCAAAATGAACTTTGAAACATCAAGAGAATGTAACAGCGACATGGTAAACCACGACAAAACACTACTGAAATATTCCAACTCTTGCATTTCAACGAAAAAGATCCAAAATGAGCTTTAAACGTAAAGAGAATGTAACAGTGACACGGTAAACTACGACAAAACACTACTGAAATAATCCAACTCTTCCATTTCAATGAAAAACATCCAAAGTGAACTTTGGAACATCAAGAGAATGTAACAGTGACAAGGTAAACCGTGAGAAAACACGACTGAAATAATCCAACTCTTGCATTTCAACGAAAAAGATCCAAAATGAACTTTGAAACATCAACAGAATGTGACAGTGACATGGTAAACCACGACAAAAAACACTACTGAAATAATCCAACTCTTGCATTTCAACAAAAAAGATCCAAAATGAACTTTGAAACATCAAGAGAATATAACAGTGACACGGTAAGCCGTGAGAAAACACTACTGAAGTATTCCAACTCTGGCATTTCAATAAAAAAGATCAAAAATGAACTATGGAACATCAAGAGAATGTAACAGTGACAAGGTAAACCGTGAGAAAACACGACTGAAATAATCCAACTCTTGCATTTCAACGAAAAAGATCCAAAATGAACTTTGAAACATCAACAGAATGTGACAGTGACAAGGTAAACCACGACAAAAAACACTACTGAAATAATCCAACTCTTGCATTTCAACAAAAAAGATCCAAAATGAACTTTGAAACATCAAGAGAATATAACAGTGACACGGTAAGCCGTGAGAAAACACTACTGAAATATTCCAACTCTTGCATTTCAACGAAAAAGATCCAAAATGAACTTTGAAATATCAAGAGAATGTAACAGTGAGATGGTAAACCACGACAAAATACTGCTGAAATAATCCCACTCTTGCATTTGATGCAAAATGAACTTTGAAACATCAAGAGAGTGTAACAATTAGAAGGTAAACCACGACAAAACACTACTGAAATATTCCAGCTCTTGCATTTCAACGAAAAAGATCCAAAATGAAATTTGAAACGTCAAGAGAATGTAACAGTGACAAGGTAAATCATGAGAAAACACTACTGAAGCATTCCAACTCTTGCATTTCAAAAAAAAGATCCAAAATGAACTTTGAAACGTCAAGAGAATATAACTGTGAAATCGTAAACCACGACAAAACACTACTGAAATAATCCAACTCTTGCATTTGATGCAAAATGAACTTTGAAACATCAAGAGAATGTAACAATTAGAAGGTAAACCACGACAAAACACTACTGAAATATTCCAACTCTTGCATTTCAACGAAAAAGATCCAAAATGAACTTTGAAACATAGAGAATGTAACAGTGACAAGGTAAATCATGAGAAAACACTACTGAAGTATTCCAACTCTTGTATTTCAAAAAAAGATCCAAAATGAACTTTGAAACGTCAAGAGAATGTAACAGTGACATTGTAAACCACGACAAAACGCTACTGGAATATTCCAACTCTTGCATTTCAACGAAAAAGATCAAAAAGTAACTTTGAAACGTCAGGAGAATATAACAGTGACATGGTAAACCATAACGAAACACTACTGAAATAATCAAGCTCTTACATTTCAACAAAAAGATCCAAAATGAACTTTGAAACGTCAAGAGAATGTAACAGTGACAAGGTAAACAAGGAGAAAACACTACTGAAATAATCCAACTCTTGCATTTCAATGAAAAAGATCCAAACTGAACTTTGAAACGTCAAGAGAATATAATAGTGACATGGTAAACCACGAGAAAACACTACTGAAATATTCCAACTCTTGCATTTCCACCAAAAAGATCCAAAATGAACTTTGAAACGTCAAGAGAATGTAACAGTGACATGGTAAACACAAAACACTACTGAAATAGTTCAACTCTTGCATTTCAACGAAAAAGATCCAAAATGAACTTTGAAATGTCAAGAGAATGTAACAGTGACATGGTAAACCACGATAAAACACTACTAAAATAATCCAACTCTTGCATTTCAATAAAAAAAATCTAAAATGAAATTTGTAAAGTCTAGAGAATACAACAGTGAAAAGGTAAACCATGAGCAAACACTACTGAAATATCACAACTCTTGCATTTCAACGAAAAAAATCCAAAATGAACTTTGAAACATCAATAGAATGTAACAGTGATAAGTTAAACCAAGAGAAAACACTACTGAAATATTCCAACTCGTGACTTTCAACAAAATAGATCAATAATTAACTTTGAAGCGTAAGTAGTATATGAAACTGACAAGTTAAACCACGACGAAACACTACAGAAGTATTACAACTCTAACATTTCAACGGAAAAGATCCAAATGAACTTTGAAAAGTCAAGAGAATTTAACAGTGACAAGGTAAACCATGAGAAAACACTTCTGAAATAATACAGCTCATGCATTTCAACGAAAAAGATCCAAAATGAACTTTGAAACATCAAGAGAATATAACAGTGACACGGTAAGCCATGAGAAAACACTACTGAAATATTCAAACTCTTTCATTTCAACGAAAAAGAACCAAAATGAAATTTGAAACATCAAGAGAATGTAACAGTGAGAAGGTAAACCTTGACAAAACACTACTGAAATATTCCAACTCTGGCATTTCAATAAAAAAGATCAAAAATGAACTTTGAAACATCAAGAAAATGTAACAGTGAAATGTTGAACCACGAGAAAACACTACTGAAATAATCCATCTCTTGCATTTAAACTAAAAGGATACAAAATGAACTTTGAAATATCAATATAATGTAACAGTGACAATGTAAACTACGAGAAAACACTACTTAAATATTCAAACTCTTTCATTTCAAAAAAAAAATCCGAAATGAACTTTGAAACATCAATATAATGTAAAAGTGACAATGTAAACAATGAGAAAACACTACTGAAATAATCCAACTCTTACATTTCAACGAATGAAATCCAAAACTAACTTTGAATCATCAAGAGAATATAACAGTGACAAGATAAACCATGAGCAAACACTTCTGAAATAACACAACTCTTGCATTTCAACGAAAAAAATCCAAAATGAACTTTGAAACATCAAGAGAATGTAACAGTGAAAAGGTAAACCATGACAAAACACTACTGAAATATTCTAACTTTGGCATTTCAACGAATAAGATCTAAAATGAACTTTGAAACATCAAGAGAATGTAAAAGTGACATGATAAACCATGAGAAAACACTACTGAAATAATCCAACTCTTGCATTTCAATGAAAAAGATCCAAAATGAACTTTGAAACGTCAAGAGAATGTAACAGTGACAAGGTAAACCATGAGCAAACACTTCTGAAATAATACATCTCATGCATTTCAACGAAAAAGATCCAAAATGAACTTTGAAACATCAAGAGAATATAACAGTGACACGGTAAGCCATGAGAAAACACTACTGAAATATTCAAACTCTTTCATTTCAACAAAAAAGAACCAAAATGAAATTTGAAACATCAAGAGAATGTAACAGTGAGAAGGTAAACCTTGACAAAACACTACTGAAATATTCCAACTCTGGCATTTCAATAAAAAAGATCAAAATGAACTTTGAAACATCAAGAGAATGTAACAGTGACATGGTAAACCACGAAAAAACACTACTGAAATATTCCAACTCTTGCATTACAACGAAAAAGATCCAAAATGAACTATGACACATCAAGAGAATGTAACAGTGACAAGGTAAACCATGAGAAAACACTACTGAAATATTCCAACTCTTTCATTTCAAAAAAAAATCAAAAATGAACTTTGAAACATTAAGAGAATGTAACAGTGACAAGGTAAACCATGAGAAAACACTACTGAAATAATCCAACTCTTACATTTCAACGAATGAAATCCAAAACGAACTTTGAAGCATCAAGATAATATAACAGTGACAAGATAAACCACAAGAAAACTGTACTGAAATATGCCAACTCTTGAATTTCAACTAAAAAAAAAATACAAAATGAACTTTGAAACATTAAGAGAATGTAACAGTGACAATGTAAACAATGAGAAAACACTACTGAAATAATCCAACTCTAACATTTCAACGAATGAAATCAAAAATGAACTTTCAAACATCAAGAGAATGTTACAGTGACAAGGTAAACCACGACAAAACACTACTGAAATAATCCAACTCTTGCATTTCAATGAAAAAGATCCAAAATGAACTTTGAAACATCAAGAGAATGTGACAGTGACAAGGTAAATCATGAGCAAACACTTCTGAAATAATACAGCTCATGCATTTCAACGAAAAAGATCCAAAATGAACTTTGAAACATCAAGAGAATATAACAGTGACACGGTAAGCCATGAGAAAACACTACTGAAATATTCAAACTCTTTCATTTCAACGAAAAAGAACCAAAATGAAATTTGAAACATCAAGAGAATGTAACAGTGAGAAGGTAAACCTTGACAAAACACTACTGAAATATTCCAACTCTGGCATTTCAATAAAAAAGATCAAAAATGAACTTTGAAACATCAAGAGAATGTAACAGTGACATGGTGAACCACGAGAAAACTCTACTGAAATAATCCAACTCTTGCATTACAACGAAAAAGATCCAAAATGAACTATGACACATCAAGAGAATGTAACAGTGACAAGGTAAACCATGAGAAAACACTACTGAAATATTCCAACTCTTGCATTTCAAAAAAAAAATCCGAAATGAACTTTGAAACATTAAGAGAATGTAACAGTGACAAGGTAAACCATGAGAAAACACTACTGAAATAATCCAACTCTTACATTTCAACGAATGAAATCCAAAACGAACTTTGAAGCATCAAGAGAATATAACAGTGACAAGATAAACCACAAGAAAACTGTACTGAAATATGCCAACTCTTGCATTTCAACGAAAAAAATAATCCAAAATGAACTTTGAAACATTAAGAGAATGTAACAGTGACAATGTAAACAATGAGAAAACACTACTGAAATAATCCAGCTCTAACTTTTCAACGAATGAAATCAAAAATGAACTTTCAAACATCAAGAGAATGTTACAGTGACAAGGTATGCCATGAGAAAACACAACTGAAATAATCCAACTCTTACATTTCAACGAATGAAATCCAAAATGAACTTTGAAAAATCAAGAGAATGTAACAGTGAAAAGGTAAACCACGACAAAACACTACTGAAATATTCTAACTCTTGCATTTCAACGAAAAAGATCCAAAATGAACTTTGAAACGTCAAGAGAATGTAACAGTGACATGGTAAACCGCGACAAAACACTACTGAAATAATCCAACTCTTGCCTTTCAATGAAAAAGATCCAAAATGAATTTTGAAACATCAAGAGAATGTAACAGTGACATGGTAAACCACGACAAAACAGTACTGAAATGTTCCAACTCTTGCATTTCAATGAAAAAGATCCAAAATGAACTTTGAAACGTCAAGAGAATGTAACAGTGACATGGTAAACCACATCAAAACACTACTGAAATATTCCAACTCTTGCATTTCCACGAAAAAGATCCAAAATGAACTTTGAAACGTCAAGATAATGTAACAGTGACATGATAAACCACGACAAAACACTACTGAAATATTCCAACTCTTGCATTTCAACGAAAAAGATCCAAAATGAAATTTGAAACGTCAAGAGAATGTAACAGTGACATGGTAAACCACGACAAAATACTACTGAAATAATACAACTCTTGCATTTCAATGAAAAAGAACCAAAATGAACTTTGAAACATCATGAGAATGTGACAGTCACAAGGTAAACCATGAGCAAACACTTCTGAAATAATATAACTCTTGCATTTCAACGAAAAAGATCCAAAATGAACTTTGAAACAGCAATAAAATGTAACAGTGAAATGGTAAACCACGAAAAAACACTACTGAAATAATTCAACTCTTGCATTTCAACGAAAAAGATCCAACATGAACTTTGAAACATCAAGAGAATATAATAGTGACACGGTAAGCCATGAGAAAACACTACTGAAATATTCAAACTCTTGCATTTCAACGAAAAAGAACCAAAATGAACTTTGAAACATCAAGAGATTGTAACAGTGAGAAGGTTAAATTCGACAAAACACTACTGAAATAATCCAACTCTTGCATTTGATGCAAAATGAACTTTGAAACATCAAGAGAATGTAACAATTAGAAGGTAAACCACGACAAAACACTACTGAAATATTCCAACTCTTGCATTTCAACGAAAAAGATCCAAAATGAACTTTGAAACATAGAGAATGTAACAGTGACAAGGTAAATCATGAGAAAACACTACTGAAGTATTCCAACTCTTGCATTTCAAAAAAAAGATCCAAAAAGAACTTTGAAACGTCAAGAGAATATAACAGTGAAATTGTAAACCACGACAAAACGCTACTGGAATATTCCAACTCTTGCATTTCAACGAAAAAGATCCAAAATGAACTTTGAAACGTCAAGAGAATATAACAGTGACATGATAAACCACGACAAAACACTACTGAAATATTCCAACTCTTACATTTCAACGAAAAAAATCCAAAATGAACTTAGAAACATCAAGAGAATGTAACAGTGACTTGTAAACCACGAGAAAACACTACTGAAAAATTCCAACACTTGTATTTCAATGAAAAAGATCCAAAATGAACTTTGAAACGTAAAGAGAATGTAACAGTGAAATGGTAAACCACGACAAAACACTACTGAAATATTCCAACTCTTGCATTTCAACGAAAAAGATCCAAAATGAACTTTGAAACATCAAGAGAATGTGACAGTGACAAGGTAAACCATGAGCAAACACTTCTGAAATAACACAACTCTTGCATTTCAATGAAAAAGACCCAAAATGAACTTTGAAACATCAAAAGAATGTAACAGTGAAATGTTAAACCACGACAAAACACTACTGAAATATTCCAACTCTTACATTTCAACGAAAAAGATCCAAAATGATCTTTAAAACGTCAAGAGAATGCAACAGTGACAAGGTAAACCACGACAAAACACTACTGAAATAATCCAACTCTTGCATTTCAAGGAAAAAGATCCAAAATGAATTTTGAAACATCAAGAGAATGTGACAGTGACAAGGTAAACCATGAGCAAACACTTCTGAAATAATACAGCTCTTGCATTTCAACGAAAAAGATCCAAAATGAACTTTGAAACATCAAGAGAATATAACAGTGACACGGTAAGCCATGAGAAAACACTACTGAAATATTCAAACTCTTTCATTTCAACAAAAAAGAACCAAAATGAAATTTGAAACATCAAGAGAATGTAACAGTGAGAAGGTAAACCTTGACAAAACACTACTGAAATATTCCAACTCTGGCATTTCAATAAAAAAGATCAAAATGAACTTTGAAACATCAAGAGAATGTAACAGTGACATGGTAAACCACGACAAAACACTACTGAAATATTCCAACTCTTGCATTTCCACGAAAAAGATCCAAAATGAACTTTGAAACATCAAGAGAATATAATAGTGACACGGTAAGCCATGAGAAAACACTACTGAAATATTCAAACTCTTGCATTTCAACGAAAAAGAACCAAAATGAACTTTGAAACATCAAGAGATTGTAACAGTGAGAAGGTTAAATTCGACAAAACACTACTGAAATAATCCAACTCTTGCATTTGATGCAAAATGAACTTTGAAACATCAAGAGAATGTAACAATTAGAAGGTAAACCACGACAAAACACTACTGAAATATGCCAACTCTTGCATGATCCAAAATGAACTTTGAAACGTCAAGAGAATATAACAGTGAAATTGTAAACCACGACAAAACACTACTGAAATATTCCAACTCTTGCATTTCAATGAAAAAGATCCAAAATGAACTTTGAAACATCAAGAGAATGTGACAGTGACAAGGTAAACCATGAGCAAACACTTCTGAAATAACACAACTCTTGCATTTCAATGAAAAAGACCCAAAATGAACTTTGAAACATCAAAAGAATGTAACAGTGAAATGTTAAACCACGACAAAACACTACTGAAATATTCCAACTCTTGCATTTCAACGAAAAAGATCCAAAATGAACTTTGAAACGTCAGGAGAATGTAACAGTGACATGGTAAACCACGACAAAACACTACTGAAATATTCCAACTCTTTCATTTCAATGAAAAAGATCCAAATGAACTTTGAAACTTCAAGAGAATGTAACAGTGACAAGGTAAACCATGAGCAAACACTTCTGAAATAATACAACTCTTGCATTTCAACGAAAAAGATCCAAAATGAACTTTGAAACATCAAGAGAATATAACAGTGACACGGTAAGCCATGAGAAAACACTACTGAAATATTCAAACTCTTTCATTTCAACGAAAAAGAATCCAAAATGAAATTTGAAACATCAAGAGAATGTAACAGTGAGAAGGTAAACCTTGACAAAACACTACTGAAATATTCCAACTCTGGCATTTCAATAAAAAAGATCCAAAATGAACTTTGAAACATCAAGAGAATGTAACAGTGACAAGGTAAACCACGAAAAAACACTACTGAAATAATCCAACTCTTGCATTTCCATGAAAAAGATCCAAAATGAACTTTGAAACATCAAGAGAATGTAACAGTGACAAGGTAAACCGCGACAAAACACTACTTAAATAATCTACCTCTTGCATTTCCGCGAAAAATATACTAACTGAGCTTTCAAACGACATTAGCATATAATAGTGACATGACAAACGACGAGGAAAACCTTATAAAATATTATAACTCTTGCCATACCATGAGAAAGTTCTACAACGAAATTCGAAACGTCACTAGAATTTGACAGTGACAAGGTAAACCATGAGCAAACACTTCTGAAATAACACAACTCTTGCATTTCAACGAAAAAGATCCAAAATGAACTTTGAAACATCAATAGAATGTAACAGTGACATGGTAAACCACGACAAAACACAACTGAAATAATCCAACTCTTGCATTTCAACGAAAAAAATCCAAAATGAACTTTGAAACATCAAGAGAATTTGAAAGTGACAAGGTAAATCATGAGAAAACACTACTGAAATATTCCAACTCTTGCATTTCAATGAAAAAGATCCAAAATGAACTTTGAAACATCAAGAGAATGTGACAGTGACAAGGTAAACCATGAGCAAACACTTCTGAAATAACACAACTCTTGCATTTCAACGAAAAAGATCCAAAATGAACTTTGAAACATCAAGACAATATAACAGTGACACGGTAAGCCATGAGAAAACACTACTGAAATATTCAAACTCTTTCATTTCAACGAAAAAGAACCAAAATGAAATTTGAAACATCAAGAGAATGAAACAGTGAGAAGGTAAACCTCGACAAAACACTACTGAAATATTCCAACTCTGGCATTTCAATAAAAAAGATCAAAAATGAACTTTGAAACATCAAGAAAATGTAACAGTGAAATGTTGAACCACGAGAAAACACTACTTAAATAATAAAACTCTTGCATTAAAACTAAAAAGATCCAAACTGAACCATGAAACATAAATATAATCTAACAGTGACAATGTAAAACATGATAAAACACTACTTAAATATTCAATCTCTTGCATTAAAAAAAAAAATCCAAAATTAAATTTGAAACATTACGAGAATTTAAAAGTGACAAGGTAAACAATGAGAAAACACTACTGAAATAATCCAACTCTTACATTTCAACGAATGAAATCCAAAACGAACTTTGAAGCATCAAGAGAATATAACAGTGACAAGATAAACCACAAGAAAACTGTACTGAAATATGCCAACTCTTGCATTTCAAAGAAAAAAAAAATCCAAAATGAACTTTGAAACATTAAGAGAATTTAAGAGTGACAATGTAAACAATGAGAAAACACTACTGAAATAATCCAACTCTAACATTTCAACGAATGAAATCAAAAATGAACTTTCAAACATCAAGAGAATGTTACAGTGACAAGGTAAGCCATGAGAAAACACAACTGAAATAATCCAACCCTTACATTTCAACGAATGAAATCCTAAATGAACTTTGAAACATCAAGAGAATGTTACAGTGACAAGGTAAACCATGAGAAAACACTACTGAAATATTCCAACTCTTGCATTTAAACAAAAAAGATCCAAAATGAACTTTGAAACGTAAAGAGAATGTAACAGTGACAAGGTAAACCACGACGAAACACTACTGATATAATCCAACTCTTGCATTTCAAAGAAAAAACAACCAAAATGAACTTATAAACATCAAGAGAATGTAACAGTGACATGGTAAACCACGACAAAACACTACTGAAATAATCCAACTCTTGCATTTCATTGAAAAAGATCCAAAATGAACTTTGAAAGTTCAAGAGAATATAACAGTGACAAGGTAAACCACGACAAAACACTACTGAAATATTCCAACTCTTGCATTTCAACGAAAAAGATCCAAAATGAACTTTGAAACGTCAAGAGAATGTAACAGTGACATGGTAAACCAAGACAAAACACTACTGAAATATTCCAACTCTTGCATTTCCACGAGAAAGATACAAAATTAACTATGAAACGTCAGGAGAATGTAACAGTGACATGGTAAACCACGACAAAACACTACTGAAATAATCCAACTCTTGCATTTCAATGAAAAAGATCCAAATGAACTTTGAAACATCAAGAGAATGTGACAGTGACAAGGTAAACCATGAGCAAACACTTCTCAAATAATACAACTCTTGCATTTCAACGAAAAAGATCCAAAATGAACTTTGAAACATCAATGGAATGTAACAGTGAAATGGTAAACCACGGAAAAACACTACTGAAATAATTCAACTCTTGCATTTCAACGAAAAAGATCCAAAATGAACTTTGAAACATCAAGAGAATATAACAGTGACACGGTAAGCCATGAGAAAACACTACTGAAATATTCAAATTCTTGCATTTCAACGAAAAAGAACCAAAATGAACTTTGAAACATCAAGAGAATGTAACAGTGAGAAGGTAAAATTCGACAAAACACTACTGAAATAATCCAACTCTTGCATTTGATGCAAAATGAACTTTGAAACATCAAGAGAATGTAACATTTATAAGGTAAACCACGACAAAACACTACTGAAATATTCCAACTGTTGCATTTCAACGAAAAAGATCCAAAATGAACTTTGAAACATAGAGAATGTAACAGTGACAAGGTAAATCATGAGAAAACACTACTGAAGTATTCCAACTCTTGTATTTAAAAAAAAGATCCAAAATGAACTTTGAAACGTCAAGAGAATATAACAGTGAAATGGTAAACCAAGATAAAACGCTACCGAAATATTCCAACTCTTGCATTTCAACGAAAAAGATCCAAAATTAACTTTGAAACATCAAGACAATATAACAGTGACACGGTAAGCCATGAGAAAACACTACTGAAATATTCAAACTCTTTCATTTCAACAAAAAAGAACCAAAATGAAATTTGAAACATCAAGAGAATGTAACAGTGAGAAGGTAAACCTTGACAAAACACTACTGAAATATTCCAACTCTGGCATTTCAATAAAAAAGATCAAAAATGAACTTTGAAACATCAAGAGAATGTAACAGTGACATGGTAAACCACGAAAAAACACTACTGAAATATTCCAACTCTTGCATTTTCACGAAAAAGATCCAAAATGAACTTTTAAACATAAAGATAATGTAACAGTGAAGATGTAAACCACGACAAAAAACTACTGAAATAATTCAACTTGTGTCTTTCCACGGATAAAATCCAAAACAAACTTTGAAACGCCGATAATCTATTAAAGAGACAAGATAGACGGCAACGAAAGACTTAACAAATATGCCAACACTTTCATTTCAAAGAAAAGGATACATAATGAACTTTGAAACATCAAGAGAATGTGACAGTGACAAGGTAAACCATGAGCAAACACTTCTGAAATAATACAACTCTTGCATTTCAACGGAAAAGATCCAAAATGAACTTTGAAACATCAAGAGAATGTAACAGTGAAAAGGTAAACCACGACAAAACACTACTGAAATATTCCAACTCTTGCATTTCAACAAAAAAGATCCAAAATGAACTTTGAAACGTCAAGAGAATGTAACAGTGACAAGGTAAACCGCGACAAAACACTACTGAAATAATCCAACTCTTGCATTTCAACGAAAAAGATCCAAATGAACTTTGAAACATCAAGAGAATGTGACAGTGACAAGGTAAACCATGAGCAAACACTTCTGAAATAATACAACTCTTGCATTTCAACGAAAAAGATCCAAAATGAACTTTGAAACATCAAGACAATATAACAGTGACACGGTAAGCCATGAGAAAACACTACTGAAATATTCAAACTCTTTCATTTCAACGAAAAAGAACCAAAATGAAATTTGAAACATCAAGAGAATGAAACAGTGAGAAGGTAAACCTCGACAAAACACTACTGAAATATTCCAACTCTGGCATTTCAATAAAAAAGATCAAAAATGAACTTTGAAACATCAAGAAAATGTAACAGTGAAATGTTGAACAACGATAAAACACTACTGAAATAATCCAACTCTTGCATTACAACTAAAAAGATCAAAAATGAACTATGACACATCAAGAGAATGTAACAGTGACAAGGTAAACCATGAGAAAACACTACTGAAATATTCCAACTCTTGCAATAAAAAAAAAATCCAAAATGAACTTTGAAACATTAAGAGAATGTAACAGTGACAAGGTAAACCATGAGAAAACACTACTGAAATAATCCAACTCTTACATTTCAACTAATGAAATCCAAAACGAACTTTGAAGCATAAAGATAATATAACAGTGACAATATTAACAACAAGAAAAATGTACTGAGATATGCCAAGTCTTGAATTTCAACTAAAAAAAAAATACAAAATTAACTTTGAAACATTAAGAGAATGTAACAGTGACAATGTAAACAATGAGAAAACACTACTGAAATAATCCAACTCTAACATTTCAACGAATGAAATCAAAAATGAACTTTCAAACATCAAGAGAATGTTACAGTGACAAGGTAAGCCATGATAAAACACAACTGAAATAATCCAACCCTTACATTTCAACGAATGAAATCCTAAATGAACTTTGAAACATCAAGAGAATGTTACAGTGACAAGGTAAACCAGGAGAAAACACTACTGAAATATTCCAACTCTTGCTTTTAAACAAAAAAGATCCAAAATGAACTTTGAAACGTCAAGAGAATGTAACAGTGACAAGGTAAACCACGACGAAACACTACTGATATAATCCAACTCTTGCATTTCAATGAAAAATGATCCAAAATGAACTTCTAAACATCAAGAGAAAGTAACAGTGACATGTTAAACCACGATAAAACACTACTGAAATATTCCAACTCTTGCATTTCAATGAAAAAGATCCAAAATGAACTTTGAAACTTCAAGAGAATGTAACAGTGACATGTTAAACCACGACAAAACACTACTGAAATATTCCAACTCTTGCATTTCCAAGAAAAAGATCCAAAATGAACATTGAAACGTCAAGAGAATGTAACAGTGACATGTTAAACCACGACAAAACACTACTGAAATATTCCAACTCTTGCATTTCCACGAAAAAGATCCAAAATGAACTTTGAAACTTCAAGAGAATGTAACAGTGACATGATAAACCACGACAAAACACTACTGAAATATTCAAACTCTTGCATTACAACTAAAAAGATCCAAAATGAACTTTGAAACGTCAGTAGAATATAACAGTGACATGGTAAACCACGACAAAACACTACTGAAATAATCCAACTCTTGCATTTCAATGAAAAATATCCAAATGAACTTTGAAACATCAAGAGAATGTGACAGTGACAAGGTAAACCATGAGCAAACACTTCTCAAATAATACAACTCTTGCATTTCAACGAAAAAGATCCAAAATGAACTTTGAAACAGCAATGGAATGTAACAGTGAAATGGTAAACCACGGAAAAACACTACTGAAATAATTCAACTCTTGCATTTCAACGAAAAAGATCCAAAATGAACTTTGAAACATCAAGAGAATATAACAGTGACACGGTAAGCCATGAGAAAACACTACTGAAATATTCAAATTCTTGCATTTCAACGAAAAAGAACAAAAATGAACTTTGAAACATCAAGAGAATGTAACAGTGAGAAGGTAAAATTCGACAAAACACTACTGAAATAATCCAACTCTTGCATTTGATGCAAAATGAACTTTGAAACATCAAGAGAATGTAACAATTAGAAGGTAAACCACGACAAAACACTACTGAAATATTCCAACTCTTGCATTTCAACGAAAAAGATCCAAAATGAACTTTGAAACATAGAGAATGTAACAGTGACAAGGTAAATCATGAGAAAACACTACTGAAGTATTCCAACTCTTGTATTTAAAAAAAAGATCCAAAATGAACTTTGAAACGTCAAGAGAATATAACAGTGAAATGGTAAACCAAGATAAAACGCTACCGAAATATTCCAACTCTTGCATTTCAACGAAAAAGATCCAAAATGGACTTTGAAACGTCAAGAGAATATAACAGTGACATGGTAAACCACGACAAAACACTACTGAAATATTCCAACTCTTGCTTTTCCACGAAAAAGATCCAAAATGAACTTTGAAACGTCAAAAGAATGTAACAGTGACATGGTAAACCACGAGAAAACACTACTGAAATAATCCAACTCTTGCATTTCAACAAAAAAGATCCAAAATGAACTTTGAAACGTCAAGAGAATGTAACAGTGACATGGTAAACCACGACACTACTGACACTACCACACTACAACACTACTGAAATAATCCAACTCTTGCATTTCAATGAAAAAGATCCAAAATGAACTTTGAAACATCTAGAGAATGTGAAAGTGACAAGGTAAACCATGAGAAAACACTACTGAAATAACGCAACTCTTGCATTTCAAAGAAAAAGATCCCAAACGAACTTTGAAACCTCAATAGAATGTAACAGTGACATGGTAAACCACGACAAAACACTACTGAAATAATCTAACTCTTGCATTTCAACGAAAAAGATCCAAAATGAACTTTGAAACATCAAGAGAATGTAGAGGTGACATGGTAAACCACGACAAAACACTACTGAAATAATCCAGCTCTTGCATTTCAATGAAAAAGATCCAAAATAAACTTTGAAACATCAAGAGAATGTGACAGTGACAAGGTAAACCATGAGCAAACACTTCTGAAATAATACAACTCTTGCATTTCAACGAAAAAGATCCAAAATGAACTTTGAAACATCAAGACAATATAACAGTGACACGGTAAGCCATGAGAAAACACTACTGAAATATTCAAACTCTTTCATTTCAACAAAAAAGAACCAAAATGAAATTTGAAACATCAAGAGAATGTAACAGTGAGAAGGTAAACCTCGACAAAACACTACTGAAATATTCCAACTCTGGCATTTCAATAAAAAAAATCAAAAATGAACTTTGAAACATCAAAAGAATGTAACAGTGACATGGTGAACCATGAGAAAACACTACTGAAATAATCCAACTCTTGCATTACAACAAAAAAGATCCAAAATGAACTATGACACATCAAGAGAATGTAACAGTGACAAGGTAAACCATGAGAAAACACTACTTAAATAGTCCAACTCTTGCATTTAAAAAAAAAATCCAAAATGAACTTTGAAACATCAAGAGAATGTAACAGTGACAAGGTAAACCATGATAAAACACTACTGAAATAATCCAACTCTTACATTTCAACGAATGAAATCCAAAACGAACTTTGAAGCATCAATAGAATATAACAGTGACAAGATAAACCACAAGAAAACTTTACTGAAATATTCCAACTCTTGCATTTCAACGAAAAAAAAATCCAAAATGAACTTTGAAACATTAAGAGAATGTAACAGTGACAATGTAAACAATGAGAAAATACTACTGAAATATTCCAACTCTAACATTTCAACGAATGAAATCAAAAATGAACTTTCAAACATCAAGAGAATGTTACAGTGACAAGGTAAGCCATGAGAAAACACAACTGAAATAATCCAACCCTTACATTTCAACGAATGAAATCCTAAATGAACTTTGAAACATCAAGAGAATGTTACAGTGACAAGGTAAACCATGAGAAAACACTACTGAAATATTCCAACTCTTGCATTTAAACAAAAAAGATCCAAAATGAACTTTGAAACGTCAAGAGAATGTAACAGTGACAAGGTAAACCACGACGAAACACTACTGATATAATCAAACTCTTTCATTTCAATTAAAAAAGATCCAAAATGAACTTTGAAACTTCAGGAGAATGTAACAGTGACAAGGTAAACCACGAGAAAACAGTACTGAAATGCTCCAACTCTTGCATTTCAATGAAAAAGATCCAAAATGAACTTTGAAACGTCAAGAGAATGTAACAGTGACATGGTAAACCACGACAAAACACTACTGAAATAATCCAGCTCTTCCATTTCAACTAAAAAGATCCAAAATGAACTTTGAAACGTCAAGAGAATGTAACAGTGACATGGTAAACCACGACAAAACACTACTGAAATAATCCAACTCTTGCCTTTCCATGAAAAATATCCTTAATTAACTTTGAAACGTCAAGAGTATGTAACAGTGAAAAGGTTAACCATGAGGAAACAGTACAGAAGTAAGCTAAATCTTGCCTTTCAACGAAAAAGATCCAAAATTTACTTAGAAACGTTAATAGAATGTAACAGTGACATGGTAAACCACGACGAAACACTACTGAAATAATCCAACTCTTGCATTTGAACGAAAAAGATCCAAAATGAACTTTGAAACATCAATAGAATGTAACAGTGAAATGGTAAACCACGACGAAACACTACTGAAATAATTCAAGTCTTGCATTTCAACGAAAAAGATCCAAAATGAACTTTGAAATATCAAGAGAATATAACAGTGACACGGCAAGCCATGAGAAAACACTACTGAAATATTAAAACTCTTGCATTTCAACGAAAAAGAACCAAAATGAACTTTGAAACATCAAGAGAATGTGACAGTGACAAGGTAAACCATGAGCAAACACTTCTGAAATAATCCAACTCTTGCATTTCAACGAAAAAGATCCAAAATGAACTTTGAAACATCAATAGAATGTAACAGTGAATTGGTAAACCACGACGAAACACTCCTGAAATAATTCAACTCTTGCATTTCAACGAAAAAGATCCAAAATGAATTTTGAAACATCAAGAGAATATAACAGTGACACGGTAAGCCATGAGAAAACACTACTGAAATATTAAAACTCTTGCATTTCAACGAAAAAGAACCAAAATGAACTTTGAAACATCAAGAGAATGTAACAGTGAGAAGGTAAACCACGACAAAACACTACTGAAATAATCCAACTCTTGCATTTCAACGAAAAAATCCAAAATGATCTTTGAAACATCAATAGAAAGTAACCATGACATGGTAAACCACGACAAAACACTATTGATATAATCCAACTCTTGCATTTCAACGAAAAAGATCCAAAATGAACTTTGAAACATCTTCAGAATGTAACAGTGACAAGATAAACCACGACAAAGACTACTGAAATATTCCAACTCTTACATTTCAATGAAAGAAATCCAAAATGAACTTTGAAACATTAAGAGAATGTAACAGTGACATGGTAAACCATGACGAGATGTAAAAAAAAAGTTGAAAAAATACCATGTTAAAAAATTCAAACAAACATTAAAAAAATGGGAGAGTAATAGGGGTGGGGAGAAGGGGAGGGGTAGGAGAGGAGGGGGATTAGAGGAGGGGGAGGGGGAGGGGCTCTTTAGGGCTCGGGGGCCCTTGCAGGGCCCGGTGGGCCTTTGGGGGGCCCGGTGGGCCCTTTGGGTTTGGGGTAGGGGACCTTATAACACTATTCAAATGGTAGTTGTGTATTATTCCAAACACAGTCGAGAACCGTCCTAATAAAAAAATAATATGTATCTCTTAATAGGAGTTACCATTCCCTCAGATGGTTTACGATTTTCGTTTCTACTTTCAAATTTATCTTGTCTCATGGAGAAATTGTGTCAATCAGTTATCTTTTCCTGTCTGTATTTTCAACTCTCGGATAAGAATATTCCAAAATTGAAATTTCCTTATCTGATGATGTCACCTTGTTATCATAGTATTCCAACCGATGATTGACAGCTGTCATCTTTTCCTTATCTGATGATGTCACATGTCCCGGTCGTGATCTTGTTCGTACAGGGATAAATACACTTAGAAACAACAAACAAATTGACCTAGAAAGAGACACATGATCTTGTCCCGTTAGAGTCGATCAATAATCCAGCAATTGGTGATGTGAACTTATGTTGGCATCCAAGAAACATCCAGCAATTGTTGTTGACATTCAAGAAACATCCATCAACAGTGAGAAAAACCATGGAAAAACATCCTCAGTGAGAAAAACCATAAAAACATGCATAAATTATGTCCTGTCACGAATAGTGAACCCTCTCCCTACTCACCTTTTGGATTTGATAATAATATGTTGAGAAATGAATTATGTCGATCTTTCTATTTTCTGTATATATGTACTGTTTTATTTTCTCAGTAAGTAAATGGCTATTGTTCTCTGAATTTGTGATCCGTATATACTCCCCTAATTTACAGGCCAAGGAGCCTTTGGGGGAACTATCACAGTGTAATATTGTATGTGTGTTGATAATGATTAAAATCTTATCTTATCTATCTTATATTCAATGTTATCACTGTGCAACAATGTGGGTAAATCTTGAAATTCAATACTAGATAAATGTTTAGTTGGAACTGGGGTGTGCGACAAATCACCTAAACGTGGATTGGTAGTTTTAGAGTCCACACTAAAGTCGTGGAACATCTCGAGACATAAATATGGGGAAAATGTCTTCAAAATAATTAGTCGAGGATAGGTTCTCTCCAATATTATCAATAAGATTGTCTGGCAATCCTTGCATTTCACTGGTAAATAAGTGGCTAGTTGGAACAGGGGTGTATGAGGAATCACCTGAATTGGCAATTTTAGAGTTCAAATTCTATACAAATTTCTCCAATTCCTTTTCAATTAACAAATCAAATTTTTTTATAACAGATGAGCTATTTTGGCTAGTTATAACAGCAGATGAATCAACATTAATTTGGATAGATATAGCAGGTGTATTACATGAATCATACCGCCCTTTCTTTTCAGGAGGGGGTTGATTAATCTCTTCAAAGTCTATTTGGTCCAAATATCATAGTCATTAAGTAAATCTTCGATGAGCTTATCAATTTTAACACATTTTTTTTCAAACTGTCTCCGTCAATAGTTTGTAATAAACCAGTTTTCCATTGTTAAGAAAGGATTAAATATACAAGCGTCTGGTAGACAACAATCTGGGGGATGCTTTGCAAACTCATAAACAAGTGCTTCCCAGGAGGTTATTTTTGCAAATTCTATCTGGGGGGGGGGGGGGTATTTACATGTTTTAATAAACAAATAATAAAATAGACCTCCTAGCCAGATTAATGCTTTAGAAATGGTCTTTCTAGGGGATAAAGTAACACTGTTTGTGTTCACAGTGTAAAAGATTTGCTGCTGAAAGACAAGGCAAAGGAATTTCTGTGAAATGTAAGCTGGAGAAAATGGCGTATAGGGGCATAGAAACAAGAAAAAGTACTAGCGTCCCTTAGAAACAAGGCAAAATAGACACTAGCGACACTAGTGCTAAGAACGGCCCTAGCGGCCTTCAAATGTTAACACTGTGCTGAAGTTAATAGTTCCTTTTATGTTTTCTAAGACTAGGAGGGAAGGTGTAAAAAGGAACCTGGAATTAATTTAATCCTTCAGTCATGCAGATAAATTGTTTTTCTTATTCTAGATCAAACCAGGTGAGGAAAATCATCTTTTCTATTAAAATTTTAGTTTGATAGTGAAGGGTGAAGGAGGGTACATGAGCCCACTTTTGCCCTTCTACCATTGATATCAAATTTTCATCTTTGATTTTAGCTCAAAATAAAATGAAACGGGCCTTCCTCTCTACTAAATACCAACGACCATAGGTTCATTGGTCCCACAATTAATTTAAAAGGTGCTTAATTTATAGAGGCGCATGTGCAGTAGCCATTGTCCTTCCTTCTCACCGGGACAAACTAAGAATAGCCAAGTGATGATACCGGTACACTTGAAGGTATTTGGGAGCAAACCTACCGATCTAATTTGGAAATACACTATCCACTAACCAAAGACATAACAAGCAAATGCCCACTCCATACTTGACTACTGGGCAGGACTTAACAATCGGTAAAAATATCTGAAGTTTAGTAACTCTTTTTGCTCTAGGCTGATCGAATGTATACAAAATATGACAAATCTTTCTGATCTGGGCAAGCAAAAATTATTCCAGGTCCGATATATCCTTTTCGATTGGGCTTAAAAAAAGTTGTGACTCCTTTAAAAAAAAAAGTTAGCTCCTTTTAGTCTAAGCGGAACAAACATATTCAAAGTCGTCAAATATACCTTGACCTCCACACCAAAATTTGGCAGCTGGTACTTTGCCTAATTTTGCAGTGAGTCAGGGTTTTTTGCACTGAGTCAACGCATGGAATAGGCTCAGCTCTTTCTTGTACCGAAGCTAAACTTGCCAACGTTATGAAGATATATTAAATATATTTGATGATATATTTAAATAAATTATTATTGAAGATATATTTAAGGCTTGAAGATATATTAAAGAATAAATTACAAAAACTACTTTGATTTATTACAGGAGGATGTAACGTTGGCAAGTTTGGATGTTGAGGTTATTATGAGATTAGTTACTCTGGTAAATAAATACTCGTTTTATTTTGGCTTTCAGTGGAGATTTATACAAGCATGTGTTTAGTTTGCTAATGGGAGTGGCCCTTTAGCTCTCTGTTGGCAAATCTTTTCATGGATTTTATATAAATGTCCGCTATTTGTAGTTTTATGCTTTCCATTGTTTCTGGGCAGCCTCATGGATGACGTAGTGTATATAGAATGGAAATATTGTATATGAAAAACACGATTATAAATCCTTAGACATTTTCCGTAAATATTTAAATATTTTTGATAAAAATAAGAATTTACAATTGATTTTGAAGAAAATAGCAAGTTACATTATCTTGATATTTTATTAATCAAAAGAGATTTCCATTTATTTTCCTCAATTTACAGAAAGCCTACACACAGTGATAGATGTTTGTTAAACGGCCATTTCTAATGACAGAGGTTTTACTCAATTGGCGAGCGAGGCTATTGAAATAAAAAAAATATATGTTTGCTAATATTTTAATAAATAGGGATATAGGAAATTTAAATATTGACCCAATTTATAACATTCTTCTTAAAAAGGAACCTGTTGTTAATGGGGGTAGCAAGATTTTACAAAGTCACCAGGGGACGAGCTTAAATACAAGACGAAGGAGAATTGCGTCAATGGTAGCAAACAAAAGAATTATTTCGCAATGGAATAATTAATTTTATTTCCGTTTGATTTTATTTTATCCAGTTGCTTTAGTGTTCTTATCGAAGTAACTCTATTAGTGACAGTGACCTATGTGGATCTGTTGCGACAATTGTAGTTTATTAATATTGGGGGTGGGGTTTATTTGTTTTTAGTTTATTTTAGTTTTTTTATTTTTGTTTCTTCTGTACTGAAGATTCCCGTTTTATACAGGCGAAATATCCACGTCATTTTGGTTTTTTATGTTTTCTCTACTGGTCGTAATTTCGTTTGTTTGTTTCTTGATTGAATTTGTCTTTCTTTGTTGTTTATCACTACTATTGAACTAAATCATAAGAGTTCAAGAATATCCAGCCTGTTCAAATGGCATAGATGCAATATCTCAGGAATTGAACAGGGTATTAAGCTGAAAACTTCACAGGAAGTTGAGCTGCATGTAAAATGCAATAAAAATAAACCATGTGAATCTGTTTTATCAAAAGGTTATCTTTAGAATATCCTAGAAAAAGTCCCTGGGTTTACGTCAGAATTGGGGGAATGTTTTGAAGTTGTTAAACTAAATTAAAAGACACAATATGAGCCTAACTCTGTCCAAAGAGTATAAATGCGATATTTCAGAAAGGGGTAAATGTGTTGAGATTGTCAGGGCATGTTGATTGGGAAATTAAACTAAATCAAAATACAATATATGCATCCAAAGTTGTCAAAAGAGTTAAGAGAATTAAGTTGATACCTTTAGGTCGTGTGGAGGGGGATGATTGATTAAGATTTGTATACACTAAAGGTTTTAACATGATGAAGGCTAAAGTTCTGTCAGTCTTATAGAACTCAGAAGATTATGCAGATTTTAAATACAAAACGAACTGAAATTAAAACAAATGCAAGTCAAACTCAAAACGTGCAGAATCTACCACAAATAGGGATAGGTCTAGCCCCTTCCCCCTGTAACTTACAAGACCAGAATATAATTCAATTTTAATGAAAATGATCTTTATTTTGAACTACATGTCTTTATGTTTTATAAAACAAGGTTTTTCCAAAAGTGATCTAAAACATTTTCCGAAAACAGATTTTTCAGAGAAAATAAAATGATATATTAAATAAAAATAAGCAGAAAGAAATTTGAATAATTTTTCAAGTGTAAAATTATGATAAGCCACTATCAATAAATAAATGAAACCCAAACGAATAGAAATTACAACAAATAACCAAGTCAAACTCAAAACAAGCAGAACCTACCCAGAATATGAGTAAACCTAACATATCCTATGCATTTTAAAAACCATAATATAACTTGTAATTTACTGAAAGCAATCTTTATTTCGAGCTATGGATTTTTATTTCTTATAACATGAGAGAATGAAAACAAAATCAGCATCATAACCAAGATTACTGAAAAAATGGATATAAATCGATAGTTTAATATACTAATATACTGAAAATTATTTCCTGATATGTCTTATTAATGTTGGATTAATTAGAGTTAAAACCAGAAAACTTTTAAAATGTATTTTTTTTCCGTAAAATGCAGATTATGCTCTAGTCTATAGAGAGCAGAGAGGGTGCTATACATCCTACTTCTCTTTTTGGCATTTTTTGTTCATTTTGAGTTTGACTTGGTCATTCATTGTCATTTCTGATCGTTGTGGATTTCATTTATTTATTGATAATAATTTATGGTAGTTTTAAGCTTGAAACATCTTTTTTTATTCACCTTCAGTTTAATGTTAAATTTTTAAATTTAAAACAAATTTTTAAAATTTTACCTTTTTTAACATTATTTTTCCTTTTTTTTTATTCACCTTTAGTTTAATGTACCTCTGTAGATTTCTTTGGAAAGCCTCTTTTGTGTTAAAACCTTTCAAAAATCAATTTCTGTTTCTTTTAATGGACTTCCTTTTTCATTGATTAAGAAAATTTGTCCCAAATGCTTTAACGGCGGCTGTTTAAAGTAGAGCAATTGGAATAAGACGGAAAGTATTTTCATAATGTCTCAAGAATAGAAGAACTTATTCAGCTTATTTTATTTAAAAATAAAATTTTCTAGCCAAATGATTCAAGGGCAATTGATCAATGAAACGCTTGCAAGTACCCGTTACCATTAATTGCTGCACTAATGTACGATTTTAGTAAGGCATTACAAAACCTTAAAAAACAGGGGATAAATGGGACAGTGGCAGCCCATGCACAGATCGAATAATTAATGCTCATAAAAGTTTCAATAATACACTTCGGTTTTGTTTGATAAGATTTGGTTTTGTTTACCCAGAGGAAAACACCAAATTACTCCGACGCTACTATTTACTTTTATGATTGGAAGAAAAGGTTAAATTTTACTAAATAATATTGTTTGATAATATTCCATGGAATCGGCAACCACTTGGTTTTTTAATGACAGTACTAGTCCCATATTCATTAAAAATTAATGCTTGATACAAACAACGACAGTACTATCGATAAAAAAAATGATAAAAAGAAACTATAAGCAGAATAATAATGACAACAATGAAACTGAAAAAAATGACAGAATATAAAAAAAACTAGGATCCATCAATCTCTTTGATAAGGCTTTTCCAACGATTGTGTATCTTCTTTAGATATGATTTATTGTAATGTTAACTTTGAAAGAGAGTTTTAAAGTTCTTTCAAGCTCAAGTAATTAGCTAATGCTGCATTTAGGATTGCTATAAAAAAACCAACCTGTCTATAAGGTTTGTTATAACCTTTGTAATTGCATGTTCGGCATTGTTGCCCATAATTCTTCCATGAGTGACTTGATGTCCACTCTTTGTTACACACTTTACAATTGTACCAACCATAACATCGTTCATCGTCCTTTATTTCTCGTGCTGTTTGACGATCCTGCATTAAAACAATGAAATTAAGGAACATATTCAATTAGAATATAGAAGGGCTACTTATGATTTTACAAAATCCAGCCAAACAAAAACAAACTAAATAGTAATTATGTTTATATTAGGTACGGCTATTTATGTGGCTTAATAACTTCTTTAAATATATTTTCTCTTTGAAGGACACACTCGTACAAATTAGAAAATTGACCTCATCTTTTAAATGTGTTTTAAAATATAGTCTGTAATTTTGTAGTATTAAGAGTTCAATCAAGAAATAACAAAGTAACTTTACTCTGAAACAGCTTTACTGCTTTTACAGATTTAGTTTTGTCATGATTTGGGTCATGACCTGCTTCCTCATAATAATTTAAGCTTCTAGAATTTTTGATTTTGTTTCAAAAACAAAATGAATCCTTCTAAATTATTTACTGTTTGATAAAATCTGCAAAATACTACGTAAATAGACAGTGGAATCCCTGGACCATGATTCCAAAGTTATTTGAAAACGGAATAATCTTCCCTCGATTTGAAGACTCGCGGTTGTATTGTAAGCCTACTAGACTTGCTGCGTAGGCCAAATATCATTATCTTAAGAACTGGGACTGTACGTTTAGAGTGTACTTTTTTAAAGCTTTGATTGAGGCCCTAATGTCGCTTAGTCAACTTGAAACCAACTGGGAAATTATACCTGATGGTAGTGTTCAATTGGACTTGGCACCATAAATAACTCATATACTTAAAATGACTCCATTTAGGGCCGGATAAAAATCCTATTGTGCACCATCAGATCTTATCGAACAAATTAAAACTTATAATATTGTTGTCATAGTTAGCAGTAGCGCATCAGACACCGACCTTTCTCATTGACTTGGAATTCTTCAAACTAAGAAATTTGTAGAATTTTTCGATCCTTTTGGTTCGAGTATTGTAAGCCTCTTGGTTTGCAATAATCGTTTTATAACCCTAAAATAAGATCAACGTAGAAAATAAGGAAGATATGTAGTTCAAAATCTCAAGAGAGTGCAAGATTAGTAGTATTGGGTCTCTACGTCCGAGCACAGCCCTATCCCTTTTGCACTAGGAGCCACGTCAAGCCCTCAGGGCATTCTCCAGGACACTGGTCTAATATTTACATATAGAAATTCAAACAACCTTGTCAATGACGTAGCTGTTTTATAAAGAGAAAGAATTTCTATAGGGCCATTTTAATTAGTCATTTCAGTTAGTTTTTTAAACTACTAGGCCTTCGGGCTTAGATTATGTTTACTTATCTTTTGAGTGAGTATATATATATATATATATATATATATATATATATATATATATATATATATATATATATATATATATATATATATATATATATATATATATATATATATATATATATATATATATATATATATATATATATATATATATATATATATATATATATATATATATATATATATATATATATATATATATATATATATATATATATATATATATATTATATATATATATATAATATATATATGTATATATAATATAATATATATATATATATATATAAATAAATAATAATATATATAATAATAATATATAATAATATATATATATAATATACATATATATATATGTATATATATATATATATATATATATATATATATATATATATATATATATATATATATATATATATATATATATATATATATATATATATATATATATATATATATATATATATATATATATATATATATATATATATATATATATATGTATATATATATATATATAAAATTAAATTCAAGTAAATGAAAAAAATTGCATCAGACAAGTTTTGTATGATTTCAAAGTTCAATTTTGAGCACCCAAGTCACAATATTTACTCTGATTAAACAGTCAATTTAATACAACTTAAAAACTTTGAGTCAAAAGGAAAAGATAAGACCTACGAATCCATGAACTCATAACCTTTGAACACAAACACAGGTGTAGAAATATTCCTTATTATTCATCTTTTTTTATTGCATTATTATAATTCCTACTGTTACCAAAGCGAAATAATATTGTCCTGTATTCCCGTGTTTAGAAGCGTAATTTTAATTCAGTTGGTTTATTTCTGTAGCGTGTTAAACCCATTCGCATTGTTCCTAATTTCTGACGGAATAATAGCCACGCGTTTTAAAACCATATTAAGTTAGGAACTGAATTTGTATCGCACGATAAGCACGTAATTTATCCATAACAGGATTGGTTCTTTTGTGTTATTTTTAAGCCAGTAAAAACAACGAAAAGGTTTAAAGTCAAACCGTTTTTAAAAGTCAACTCTCTGTTTCTCTGTATCTCTTATTTCATAAAATAAATTCTAAATTTATTTAGACGTAATTATAAATTATATTTATTATTATATGTTTAATTATATTATATTTTCACCGATCTCTCACCTAATTTGAGACTTATTTTCTATTATTACCCGAAGAATAGACCTTGATGCCGCGCTGATTTTTAGGTGGCATTCCACAAATGAAAGGCGCGCTGACATGGAGAAACATTTTGGTAGCCAGCTGTCGTTTAATTTGACGTTATCATCTCAACTCAATCACTATTAAGAATTAATTCAAGATCAATAATTAAACTTATTATAGCTGCTCTTTTGCCAGACTGGTGCAAGCGTCCTAGCGGACGATAGAAGATTTGACGGGAAACTGTAAAAACTGACCTCTACACCTTTGATGAATTCCAAGAGTTTGGCAGAAAGTGGGAGAACTGCTGAGTCCAGTTTTCTGAAGAGCTGGCATAAGATCGCGACAAATAGAAGTTAATCTTGCGGACTATTCTAGATGCTGGGTGAGGTGACCCTGTATCGTTTTGGAGCAAGTACAAGCACAAGTAAAGGTCTAAGCCTCCAGCCTATACGTTTCACCTCCATGTGTCATCAAAGTAGCCAACAGCTTACCATAGAAGAGGGCCATGTATTGCCACAGGGATAACAACAGGAGGAACAAGATCACAGCCAATTAGAGGGCTACGATACTAGGAGTACAAGATTACATACCTCTTTATAGACCAATCAGAGAGCTAGAAATACTAACGGGATTGACGCAACTAATATAAAGAAGGATTGTCAGTATAGTTGATATTAGTGTGAGAATAGAATTCAAGGAGTGAGAACAGTTTGACAATACTCATTTATTTATTTGGCAAGATATATATTTGCAATAATGAGTGGAATGTTTACACTATTAGAAGTTCATAGTGGATCTTGTAGCAGCAACGATGATACAAGAGCACCAAACATTGCCGTAGAAATCACGAGAGGGTCTCGACTTTGTCTTGAGTGGGAAGAAGTATATGCAAGATACGTGATATCTTTGAGCAAATTTAAATTGGAGGACCAATCATGCTTCGCTGTGAAAGTCGATATAATACATATACATAGACTTCAAAGTGCTTGAAATGCAATAGTGAAGTATATTGAGGAGAATAAGTTATATCGGTAATTGTATATGTTTAATGTATTCTTGTTGTAATTATGCTCATACAATAAAAATGTTTCGAAATAAAAAATGTTCCATTTCTTTTTGTTAGATTTTTTCCTTGAAGTAGGTTATCGAATATTCACGAAGTAGAACGAATCATGGTTAGTCTAGACTCAGCAGTGAGCGTTAGGATTGAAAAATGAATGAATTTGAGAAAAAGAGAATTAAGTCGAATCTTGTGATTATGAAAAAATGTTTGATTCTAGATGAAAAATTTTCTCGAGTTATCTCTTCAACGAAAGAAATTTTCTCAGGGAACACTTGACAATATAATGGGGAGTGATACTCCCCCGTTGGACTATTGTATGAGGCTTTTACGATGTGACTCAAATGCTTTTACTCAAGTTATTGATATAATAATTGAAACAAAGCAGAATAATATTATGGATATATTTTTGAATACATTGCCTTAGATTCTTTGTAGATGACTCACCCTTCAAAACAGGTTATGTAACGTCACAGAGTTACTCCTCTCTCCTATCCCCCTCTCAGTTAATCAAACGTGGATCAGTTTCTCTTTAGCTGTGAGAGAGTTGACATTAGAAACCAAAAATGTTCTATACATGTCCACTATGTATTTATACTCTTGGCAGTTGGTTATTATGCGAGAATTGTACAATTATTGGTGAGTATAATGAAAAGTGCAAATTATGCAACTCGTGTAAATTACATAGAGGATATGCAGTACAAACTAAAGGCTGTAATTCATGTCTCGAAGAGATTTGTGACTCTCATCCTAGAGGGCAACTATGCTCCAGTTGTCATTATGACAAATGTGATCAGTGGGAGAGTGCTTATCCTGGTATGATTGAAAAGAACCATAAAGGTGATTTTAATTTATTTCTAAGACATTGGTATCGTTTTGAGTTCAAATCGTCTATGACGAAGTATTCAAGACAACAATTTAGCAACAAAGGTAAAAATACAATTTTATTTCTATATCATAAGTGTGAAGAAACTGTCGATTATGACCTTGCGCCTACTGCTTTTTAGTTAGCATTTTCCGATCGTGACTCACCATTTAAAAGCGCTGTATATGATAGTGCGTCCAATAGACAAATTAAAACAAGTGTAATTTACAATTTGAATACAAATAGTATCATTGGCTATACAAAGAGATATGATAAGAGTGAAGTTATATAGTACTGTAGAAAATTCGACCCTGACTTTGCAGCCATCAAGATCAATATAACGTTAATTCAAATGATCTACCAGCATTAGTCGTTCTCGACAGTTGCCTGTACGCCGAAGAAGAAGAAGAAATCTAAAGTGAAGAATAAAGACATTGTTTTTGTGTATATATATTTTTTTATTAACAAACAAAATTACATACATTTTTAAAACACTTTACTCGTAGGGCACTAAAATCAATATTATACAGGTCTGAAAGGATGTTGTCCACCATAAAGTCGTTCAGACGTGGATTGTCCACTTAAATGTTGAGAAACTGTTTGTAAGTATAGCCGAGACATCTGAACATGAAATATGGTAGGTCATGAAAACTGAAACTTTTAGTCGTCAGATCCTGCACTCTCTTTTGGTTTTGAATAATAGTTGTCCCACTGATTTCAATATAGTTGTTGATGTGTGGAGTGTAGAATGTATAGGGTAGGCCGAGAGGGTCAAAAAATTCAATAGTCTTCATTGTTTGAAAGATGCACAGCCAATGCCCAGTATTCACAGTCGACGGACTGCTATTAACAATGATTAGGGTATTGTTTGCACTTTGAATTTTTCCAAGGAAGTCCGATGGTAGACAATAGGATCTGTATTTGGACATGTGGGGGTCTGTATTAAATACTCTGATTGTTTGACTAGTGTTCATGGTACAAGGTTTCGTAGAAAACTGCTTACGGGAGTGATTTGACAATAGGTTTCAATTTAGTTTAGCGAGATTAGTGCGATACTCTACGCTAACGCCTCGGCAAATATACACTCTAAACGCACACTCCGCGTTCGTACTATACTTATATCTTGAGTGTCAACAAAGTCTAGTACAATGATACCATGTGTTTTAGCGAACATTTCTTCGGTTATACCATTTTCAAATAGTTTTGAATCGTGATCTAGGGTATGCATTGTCAACTCGTACAATGTCCTATAGGATTTATAAAAAGATAGATTATAGAGTGGGATTCCATTTACTTTGCAGACAAGAGATGAAAGTCCAAACATCTCAAATTTATCTGGGCAACCAGTCCACGAATCTATTGCGTTAGCGCTTTTTACAAATGCCAATGCTAATTTAGATGGAATTTCGCCATTGATAAAGGATGAGTCGGTGAATGTGCGCGAGCCTGTGGCAATATAACGTTGATTAGTGATTGTATGAGGAACAAGTAGTTTAATATTATTTCCAATGGCTCTCAGTTTTTCTACTGTCAAAGCAACAGAACTTATAACCTGCTACTTTCGTACATGTAGTATTGCCGAGGTGAGGGAGAGAGTTACATCATGATTGGCAGGAAGTTCCTTTCGTAGAGGGAAATTGGATGGAGCAAGCGGCAATTTTATATCCACTTTAATATTTGGTGGTAGCCATTTGGGTATATTAAATATCTCATGATGTATTTTTCCAACTAGATTTAATTCACTAGTTGTAGCATTTTTAAGTGCATCTGTAATATCAGTATCTGTAATATATTCATATCCGTTGCAGGTGCCTCTCAATTCCTTGCATGACTTGGGTGTAATCAACATGAACTGTATATAGCTTGTATACTTTGAGAGATTATTGCTTGTGCTCACCAATGTACCATGTATATAGACACTGATTTGACGGAATAATTTATGTAATATACAATTTTCATAGGATATTCAGTCAGCACGAATTGGCATTCCATTGTCGGATTTCTTGACTATCACCTGTGAAGCTATAAATGTCGAAGACATTTCCATAAAGTAGTCTTCATTGGAATAAATTTGAAAGTGAATATTATCGGAGAGCGGTAGTTGTGGATAAGATTGTTCATAGTATCCATGTTTTACGCTCACATCAACATTTTCTGCATTGCATAGATTTAAAGATGAAGTGATTGAAGGATGAAAATCCTTATACGGTAGATATGCCATTGTTCAGTCTCTGAAAAGAAATCCCGTTTCGATCTACTAATTCTCTTCCTGGGGCTTCTTCTTCTGTTTATTGTACGTGTCGTCTTTTTCCTTCTTTTCTTTGACAGGGGTGATGTCTTTCGTTTCTGATCTGAGTAGAGACTGATGAGTGGTACGCTGTTTCTCAACCTTTTAAAACCTTTTCCATTTTGTTGAGATTTCAATTGCTCGCCAAGGGTTCGCACACTGGACCTAAGACTGTCCGAAGCACTTTTTTTAAAATCCTTTGCCAGAGGTCTAATCGTATAGTGTAGAGAATGCAAAACCTGTCGCAGCCGGTGCAATATATTTCTTAGCCAGAGGTAGTGCAGAGCGAAACAGCTTAACAAACCAACTGCCAAGACCATAGCCAGACATTGACGAACGACCTTTGTAATAGTCCATTCCATTGCCCAGTGGTCTTGGGCCAAGAGTATTAACATAGCAGTCAATCTCATGACAAATGAATACCACTATTCTATTAGACATCTTGTTTGTTTTGAACACCGACAAAGATGGGTCAAAAATGGCATGCAATCACAGCAAAACCTTTTGATATTGCTAGAGGTTCACCTAATTCAGTTCTTAGTGTTAACTGGCAGAGTTCTAAATAGGAAGTGTTTACGGGGACGTACTGAAGATGCTTTACATTGTAATAATGAATATGATCTTGATTGTTTTTTCGTTCAAGAACTCGTAGAAGGGGGATTGTGGTATTCCCAACTCTGAATGTTTCAACACATGAAGCATAAAGAAATATACAAGTGTCCGTGGAGAAGCCAGGCGGGTAGTCAGCAAAAATAACATTTGTGTTTCCGGCACTTTTACCATTGATTATATTAAGTTTAAAGCCAAGCACATCTTTTAGATTACCATTGAGAATAACCTTTTCACTGACAATGGGTGAACTAATGTAGATCTTGCCTTCTTCCTTTGAATAGTTAAAATGAAATGCTCCTTTTTTATGAGTGGAAATTCTTTTATTGGTAGAACGACATAAATCCTTCATACAACTGACTTCCTCGTATGGTAATTCGAAATATGGATAATCCAACCAGTTGATCTTTTGAATTTTATGTTGTTCACTAACGGCTGGTGGCCAATCTAAGGGTCTAATTTTTAAAAGATATTTGCGATCTTTTCCCAGGATATCATAGGTATTTTCGAGAATAAAGTCGACAAGAGCCACTTCATATGCGCCATCGAATTTGATAGTGGGAGAGAGTTTCGTCAAAAAATCAATTTTTTTTATTCAAATCATTGTAGAGAGGGTTGGAGACACTGGACATGAATGTCACATAGAAATCATTGGGCATTGTTAATATCTTCAACTGCAACCCAAGAATCAAAATCAGAGTCGTATCCTAGCCAACGAACAAGCAACTGTCTCTTGCCCATGCGAGTACTGTTCTTTAATATATTTTCAATTTGATAAATGTCACTACTGTTTTTAACTTTTTGTATTTCATATTCATAAAAACCGCCGAGAATCTCAACATGTTTGGTTTCTCGCAGACAATATGTCTAGGGTTCGGTTTCTAAGATTTTGGACACTTTAAAAAGTTCAATGGACCATAAATAATTCCCCTTTTCAAAAATATTGCTGGCTCTATTAATTCGAACGGTATCGCCAACATTGAATTTTCCTTCACAATTTTTTTTTCGCTGAAATACAGCTTAAGAAAAGTGTCAAATGTATTTTCACTACAATGAACTTCCTGAGGGCTAGCATTGGACAGAAATTGATGAGGTCGTTGGTAATATATATTTGCATGATTTTATCTAAATCATGAATAAAAGCAGCAGTATTTTTCAGTGTACAATATCTTGAAATTAATAAGCGAATCATTGTTATCAATCGTTCAGCAAAAGCAGCCTTTATCGGACTGTGACTATGATAGAGCTTTGTATTATATTTCAATAGAACCTTTTGCACATGTGGATTAACAAATTCGCTACCTCAATCACTTTGAATTTTTCTATAAGTATCTTGTTCAACAATACTTTCTAAAGCCTGTGAAACTTCAAGACCTCCCTTTGATCGCAATTAAATGGCAAATGCATAGCGACTAAAGAGCCCTGATTGTCACTAGAATATATTTGTAGGGTGTATTGTGCCGTCTTTGAGTCTCATCTAGAGTTGAAAGATCTGTTTGCATTATATGCAGTGGGAAAAAGGCTTTAGTTTGTCGATATTGTTTGCCACGAAGCCTGTGATTTTGATGTAGAGAGTAACTCGATTCATTTTCTAGATACTCTTTTGCATTTTTTAAAGTGCTGCTGCTGCTGTTGCCACCAACGTCAAAGGCAACTTTAAATAGTGTTATGGGGGCACTTAGACTTTCCGCTTCACAAATCTTTTCATAGACATGTTTTAAAACTTCATCCATTTTGAATGCAAACACGTAGTGTAATGCCCACTACCCTTTTGCACACTGGAGGGTGGTGCTTGTGACGGTGAGTTGATATCAATACGTCTTCGCTTTTGTCTAGTCATCATCATCGGTGTTATCAAATCATTGCTTCTGCTGCTACTAGGAGTGCTAGTATTTTTCAAGACTGATTTAAAATCTTCTTCTTCCTCTTCTTTTCTAAAAATTGTTGTTGTTGGCGTTGTTAGAGGACTAGCGCCGCTACTATAATCTCTTAATTTCTTACGAATTTGCATATTGCCAATAAGACTTTTGTGAAAGTTTGATGTATTTAGAAAGTTGTATAGATTATTGTCAAATGATAAAAGTCCTTTACGATTTGTAACCATATCACAAATTAAATCGAGTAGATTATAACTTTTTCCCTGAATTATAGCTCGTTTCTCTGTGCTATCGACTGGAACTTGATTATCATCACCACTTTCCAACATGAGATATGTTAATACTCTTTTACTCTGTTCCCGATAGCTGTGTGGCAGTAGGTTTCCAATTGATGTCACTATTGAATTCAATTCCTTTCTCCTTTGATTGTGCTGTTGTTGCTGCAGAATCTTGGGGAGATGTTGCCTTTTTTGGGGGGGATCAGTGATATTGACGGCGGGTTTCTCACAATACGGTCTATGTTTGTCCACACGACGAAGTGCATCTTGAATTAAAACTAGCTAACAATATTAAATTACTTGTTCCTCATACAATCACCAATCAACGTCATATTGCCACAGGCTCGCGCACATTCACCGACTCATCCTTTATCAATGGAGCAATTCCCTCAAAATTAGCATTGATATTTGTAAAAAGCGCTAGCGCAATAGGTTCGTGGACTGGTTGCCCACTTAAATTTGATATATTTGGCCTTTCATCTCTTGTCTGCAAAGTAAATGGAATCCCACTCTACAACCTATCTTTTGATAAATCCTATAGGACATTGTATGAGTTGACAATGCAAACCCTAGATTATGATTCACAACTATTTGAAAATGGTATAAACGAAGAAATTTTCGCTAAAACACATGGTACTAGACTTGTCTGGCACTCAAGATATGAGTATAGTATGAACGGGGAGTGTGCGTTTAGAGTTTACATTTGCCGACCCATTGCCTGAGAGTACCGCACTAATCTCGTTAAATCTATTTAAAACCTATTGGCAAATCACTCCCGAAGGCAGTGCTCTACGAGACCTTGCACCATGAACAATGGTCAAATAATCAGTGTATTTAATATGGACCCCTATGTGTCCAAATACAGATCCTATTGTCTACCATCGGACTTCCTTGGAAAAATTAAAAGTGCAAACAATACCCTAATCATTTTTAATTGCTGTCCGTCGACTGTGACTACCGGTCATTGGCTGTGCATCTTTCAAACAATGAAGACTATTGAATTTTTAATCCTCTCGGCCTACCCTATGCATTCTATACTCCTCACATCAACAACTATATTGAAAACAGTGGGAAAACTATTATTCAAAACCAGAAGAGAGTGCAGGATCTGACGACTAAAAGTGGCGGTTTTCATGCGCTACTATATTTCGTGTTCAGATGTCACGGTTATACTTACAAACAGTTTCTCAACATTTACATAGACAATCCATGTCTGAACAACTTTATGGTGGACAATATCGCGCACCATCAAGCATCGATTTTTACTATAGGAGGATAATCAACACGATTTTCACAATCTTTTTTCCTTTTTTCTTCTTTTTTTTTCTCTCTTTTCCTTTTTCTTTCGTTTTCATAGTATGATTGAATATTCCGGAAACCTACAAGTTCAAAAATCCTTTTTTTGGATATATATATATATATATATATATATATATATATATATATATATATATATATATATATATATATATATATATATATATATATATATATATATATATATATATATATATATATATATATATATATATATATATATATATATATATATATATATATATATATATATATATATATATATATATATATATATATATATATATATATATATATATATATATATATATATATATATATATATATATATATATATATATATATATATATATATATATATATATATATATATATATATATATATATATATAATGTTACATTTCTACTTACTTTTAATTTCTCACAGCAGGCTCCTTTTTACTCAATAAAAATTTTCAAACTGAGGAGATTCACCTAATCACCTTGGGTGGTTGGCTTTTGTTTTGATTCCAATATGTTCCCAATCATTACAAATCCAAGCGTCATTATAGCTTAATTTTTAGTTGGTAAGATTCGATACACAGAAAGCTGATTTTGTTGACCTTTAGACGCCGGAAGTGAAGTGTTTGTTTATGAAAATAGGTGAGTGCTTGTCTGTCTCTGAGACAGAGAAGCAAAATTGTAAATTGTAAAACAGACAAGCGAAAATTGTAAATCGTCATATGTTTACGAAATTTTTTTCCCTGAATTCATGGAAAATAAAAAAAAGTTTTGTTTACTATAAGTCATGACTTTTTACTAGTTTTTACTAGATTTCGGGAAATTTACTAGATCCTCTAAATTTACTCGATTTTTTTTTTACTAGATCTAGTAAAATCTTACTGACGGTGGTAACCCTGACTGCAAATCCTTTATGTAATTTACGCGGGTTGCATAATTTGCACTTTTCATTATACTTATCAATAATTGTATAATTCTCACATGATGATCAACTACCAAGAGTATACATACATAGTGGAAATGTATAGAACATTTTTGGTTTCCAATGTCAACTCTCTCAGAGCTAAAATAAAAACTGATCCACGTTCGATAAATTCAGAAAGGGATAGGAGAGCAGAGTAACTTTGTGACGTTACATAACCTGTTTTGAAGGGAGATTCATCTACAAAGAATCTAAGGCAATGTATTCAAAAGTATATCTACGATATTATTCTGCTTTGTATCAATTAATATATCAATAAATTGAGTAAAAGCATTTGAGTCACGTCTTAAAAGGTGCATACAATAGTCCAACGGGGCAGAATCACTCCCCATTATATTGCCATGTGTTCCCTGAGAAAATATATTCCGTTGAAGAGAAAACTCGAGAAAATTGTCATCTAGAATCAAACGTTTTTCCATAATCACAAGATTAGACTTAATTCTCTCTTTATCAAATTCATTCATTTTTCAATCCTAACCCTCTCGCTGCTGACTCTAGAATAACCATGATTCGTTCTACTTCATGAATATTCGATAACCTACTTTTTAAAAAATCTAACAAAAATAAATGTAACATTTTCAATTTCAAAACAATTTTATTGTGTGAGTATAATTACAACAATAACATATTACACATATACAATTACCGATATAACTTATTGTCCTCAATATAGTTCACTATATTGATTCACTATTGCGTTTAAAGCATTTTGATGTCTATGTATATGTATTATATCGACTTTCGCTGAAAAGCATAATTGGTCCTCCAACTTAAATTTGCTCAAAGATATCACGTATCTTGCATATACTTCTTCCCACTCGAGACAAAGTCGAGATCCTCTCGTGATTTCTACAGCAATGTTTGGAGCTTTTGTATCATTGCTGCTGCTACCAGCTCCACTATCAAATTCTAATAGTTTAAACATTCCACTCATTATTGCAAATATATATCTTGCGAAATAAATAAATGAGTATTGTCAAACTGTTCTCACTCCTTGAACTCTATGTTCACGCTAATATCAACTACACTGACAATCCTTTCTTATATTAGTTGCATCACTCCCGTTAGTATTTCTAGCCCTCTGATTGGTCTAGAAATAGGTGTTTAATCTTGTACTCGTAGCCTTGTAGCCCTATGATTGGCTGTGATCTTGTTCGCCCTGTTCTTATCCCTGTGCTAATACCTGGCCCTCTACTTACCATGTCCAGTATTTTAAGAATCCAATGCTAGGTCCAATGCTTTCGTGAAAAAATGCCCCCTTTTAAGATTACTGGCTTTTTTTTATAGGAGATGATTTGTTTAACGTTTAGAGAATGGACTCCTGACTCTCTCTCAAAATTATCTTTTTTTCAGCTGCCCTTCTTCTTTCTTATTTTATAAATCATACTTTACATCCATGATCTAAAAGAGTAAAAGTATCTTGCAAATACAGAAACTGGCGCTAGTGTTGAAAAAAAAGGTCAAATTCCATCAATTGCTCAGCACTTCTTGAAATTTTCTATAGCTTCGTAATTAGGTGTTTTCAAAAACTAAGATCTGACACTTATTACTATACTAAATTGGCCGATTACACTATTTACATTTCTCTTCTTACACTTAAAATTGACAAGAAGCACCAAAATAGCTTTACTGAAAAAAATTCAAATGAATTCACTGAAAAAATGTGCATCGTCAGTTTAATATACATATGCTGATATTTATTCTTTAAACTCTTAATATATTTTTGTTTTCCTAAAGTTACAAGGAAAAAAATTTAAAAGAGTTTTTTTAAAAGTACAAATTATATTCTGGCTTATAGAAAGCATAGGGTTTAGAACCCAACTCAGATTAATTTCTGGTCGCTTTGAGTTTGACTTATTTTAAATTCTGTTTGTTTTTGGTTTCATTTATTTATTGATACTGATTTGTGGCAGTTGTATGCTTTGCAGATTATTTTATTCTATTTTTGTTCATTTTTGGTTTAATGGAGTTCTTTACTTTATTTTGAAAAACTTACGTATTTTGTGAAAAAGTTTTTTTGTTAAATTTTTATTCGTTTTATATTGACATAGTCTTTTTCAGGGAGAAAGACTGAGCCTCTTCCGAAGTTAAACAACCATCCCTTCCATAGAAACCTTTAATATCCCCTGGGAATAACTTACAACCCTTGCCTCTAATCTCTGGGGTTTGTTTCAACCCCAAAAGCCTTGTTATATGATACTTAGACTATTTTGAATAGAATGACTATCTCAAAATTTCTATTAGACACATTTCAGGACAATATGATGTGTGTGTAGGGGTGAGAGGGTAGCTGCCCTCTGATCACTTTTATTCTTAAAAAGAGCACTAGAGCGCCTGATTACCAATCCAATGAGCCTCCTCTGAAGTTTATATGATGATACTTTCTATGGAAACCCTATATGTCCCCAGGGCACAGCTTACAACCCTTGCTCTGAGGACTGGGGGGATTTGTTATCCCCAAAGACATAATTTCCAGACCTTTTTGATAGGCTATATCAAAATTTCGATTGGAAGTGTCTGGGGAAATGATAGGCGTGAAGGGAAACATTTCCCCTCTGATCCCTTTCGACTAATAAGAAAGACACTAGTCCTCTCAATTTCTAATCGAATGAGCCCTTTTTGACAGTTCTACGACAAAAATTTCTATAAAAACGTTATATACCCCAAGCGCATAACTTACGACCCTTGTCATGAGGGTTATAGGGGTAGGGTTGTCATCCTTAAAGACATAATTTTCAGATCTTTCAACTACGTTGAACAAAATTGCCATATCAAAATGTTGATCGGAAATGTTTGGGGAAATGAGGGGCGTGGGGGGGGGGCGATTCTCCCTCTGATTAATTTCGACTATAAAAAGGGCAATGGCCCTGTCAATATCCAATCGACCCCTTTTTGAAATTTTTACTACAACACTTTCTATATGACATTATATGCTCCCACGGCGTAAGTTACAACCTTATCCCTGAGGGCTGTTGGGGGTTGTCATACTCAAAAACATAATTTCTGGGCCCTTCAACTACGTTCAACAAAATTGCTATATCAAAATGATGATCTGAAGTGTTTGAAAAATGATGGATAAGGGGAGGCATTCGCCCTCCAATCGCTTTTTACCATTAATAAGGGCAGTAGCCCTCTCAATACCCAATTGAATAATTCCTTTTTGAAGTTTCTACGACAAAACTGGCAAAGACCTAATTTCCAGAACTTTTAACTACGTTTAACAAAATGTCTATCTCAAAATTTCGATTGGAGGTTTTTGTGGAAATGGTAGGCTTGAGAGCAGTGTTAGTTGCCCTCCGATCACTTTCGAGTATTAAATAGGGCACTAGCGATTTCAATTTCCAATCGAATGAGCCCTTTTTAAATTTTCTATGATAACACTTTCTCTAAAAACCATTTGTTCCCCCGGGGCATAACTTACAACCCTTGCGCTGAGGGCTGTAGGGGGAGTGCCATCCTCAAAAACATAATTTCCAGAGTTTTCCACTACGTTGAAGAAAATGTCTATACCAAAATTTTTATTGGATGTTTTTGGGGAAATGGTGAGCGTGGGAGGGGTGTTAGTTTTCCTCTAATCACTTTAGACTATTCAAAAGGGCACTATCCCTTTCAATTTCTAATCAAATGAGCCCTTTTTGAAGTTTCTACGACAACACATTCTATAAAAACCTTATATGCCCCCAGGGTATAACTTGCAACCCTTTCCCTGCGGGTTCTGAGGGTGTTTTCATCCTAAAAGACCTAATTTCCAGAACTTTTAACTACGTCTAACAAAATGAATATCTCAAAATTTTCATTGGATGGGTTTGGGCAAATGGTGGGCGTGAGAGGGGGGTTAGTTACCCTCCAATGACTTTCAAATCTTCAAAACGGCACTAGCCCTTTCAATTTCCAATCGAATGAGCCCTTTTTGAATTTTTACGACAACGCTTTCTATAAAAACCTCATATGCCCCCAGGGCATAACTTACAACCCTTGCCCTGAGGGTTATGGGGGGTTGTCATCCTCACAGATATAATTTCCAGAACTTTCAACTACGTTGAAAAAAATGGTTATCTCAAAATTTTGATTGCATGTGTTGGGGAAAATGGTGGGCGTGAGAGGTGGGTTAGTTGCCCTCCAATTCTATTATTAAAAAGTCCACTAGCCATTTCAATTTCCAATTGAATGAGCCCTTTTTGAAGTTTCTACGACAACATTTTCCATAAAAAAAAACCTTATATACCCCCAGGGCATGATTTACAATCCTTGCGCTGAGGGCTGTGGGGGGTTGTCATTTTCAAATACATAATTTCCAGAACTTTCAACAACGTTGAAAAAAATGGCTATCTGAAAATTTTGATTGTATGTGTTTGGGAAAATGGTGGGTGTAAGAGGGGGGGGGGGGAGATAGTTGCCCTCCAATTAATTTCAACCATTCTTCTCCGTTCTTCTTCAGAATATTTTTCTCCATTAATATAGAATAAAACTTGTCTATTGAAGGTAACTTTGTATTTTTCATAGCTATCAATATATTCACAGGAAAAAATCCCTTTCTTTATTATTTCTTTAAATTCTTCAGTATTTTGAAACACATCAGAAGTATACTTAAAATTATTGGTTAAACAATTGCAATTTACGTTACATTCCCATTTTTTTAAATTTTCAGAAAGCCTATCTAATGATGAGGCCGAAAAACGGAATGAATCAATGAAACGCATTTCGTATTGGATTTTATTAACAGTTATTTTTATAAAATGATATAAAACTCTCCGCTGAATCAAAATAGCGTTATCAGGTACTAATTCTCTAAGAAATAAATGAGAGTCATATTGTGAGATATTATGCATTACAATAGGGATATGTTTAGGAATTCTAAAGTTCTTATTACCTTCTGCATGAGTAAATTCATGTATTTTACCAGTCTCCTGATCGGGATCTAAATAAAAATTATTATCTTCTATTTCATTCTCACAAATATGACAGCTTTTATAACTTGTGTTATTCTATTTTCTTTTACTTTTTCTTGTGTATAACCATGATCTCTCTGTTTGTTTTCATACTCATTGGCTATTTCTGTATACATTTGTGTTATGATAGTTACAAAATGCCCAATAGTATCTTCACCGAATTATTCGTAATCTTTATTGTATGTTGTATCAAAAAAACAACATACTGGGAGTCCATGAGCAAATGGACTTTGCTCTGATACTTTAATTATCTTTTTACCTTTCTTTCGATTAAATTCTTTATTATACGATTCAAAATCGGCTATTATGCAATAGGGCACTTTTATTTGTTTAGCTATATTTTTAAATTCAATTTTAGATCCTGGTTTTGACATACTGATGTCAGGATCTTCACAATTTCCTTTTTTATTATGTTTTTCAGATTTTTCTAGTTCGTTAAAGTGTTTTCCACAGAATATACATTGACGGATTTCATGCTCATTTTTAGTTATTTGAGATGCAAGTAATCTACTTAAATCTTTAAATAAAACATAATGGTTATAAAAATAGAGTAAATTAATCACATGTGTAGCAGTTTTTCCATTGATCTTGGTCTTAGGAATATAAGCTCTAACCACTTTGTTTTCACTTATTTCATATAAACAAATTTTAATATTATATTTGTGTTCAAATTTATAAATATCTTGAATATCCATAGGAAAATGAGTAATCCCATTAAAGTTGAATTTATTTTCATAGAGTTTATATTTTGATAGTCTATCAGCATGTCTATCATTCGCTGGGTGAAGATAAGTAAGTATTGACCAAAGAAAGCATTTACTGTCATTGATTTTTATATTGATGCAAGCTTTTTTATTTTTTTATAAATTCAAGTAGTTCTTTACAAGTACCTCCCACGTAATTTGGTAATCTTGTCATTCTATGATCTATTCCATTGACTCTCTCAGCCAGATCAGGGCCTGATCTGGGTGTATTCTCTATGACTAATGTATGCATATTCCTGTGATTACTATTTAGAGGGCTTTGTTTGATGTCAATATTTTTATTAAAAATCCAGGACTAGATGATAATGGATAGGTTTGAGTTCTTCATTATTCTTCTGAGAATAAAACATTACACGTGATGTAAATTGAACTCTATAACTATCTCTATCATTCGCTCGTTTTTTTTTAATCTCTAACAACAGTGTCAAAAAGTGTTCCAAAATTAGCTCCATTTGTTTATATTATAATACTAACTGAAAGTAAATTTTCTATAATCTGTTGGATACTTGGGCTATTATCTTGTTAAATCGCACTTGAAGAAGAACCTTTTTTTCTAGAGATATCTACAATATTTCCGTTTCCTGTTAACCACGTCCAAGAGAGCCACAAATAGAAACAGAATAAAAAAAACTTTTGAAAAACTTGAAAAATATACATATTGTCATACTTTAGTTTTATTGCTGTTCAATGATAAATACAGTTCCTTTCAATATCCTATTTGGAAACAATGTGTTAGGGCTATATTCTTGGATAGTTTTAATCATTCAGCCTCTGTTGTTTGTTTTTTATTTTTCACTGTTTTCTGCTAGTTACTGACAGTGTCTTCTTTGCTACAGAAACCACAAAACATTTTTTCATTCATTTACTGTTGATTTTTTGCACACATTCTTAATTTTTAATGTTAGCGCCCTCTAAGTGCAAATTAAATAAAAAAAAAAACAAGTTTTTTAAACTGAAAGTAAGGAGCGACATTAAAACTTAAAACGAACAGAAATTATTCCGTATATGAAAGGGTCTGTCCCCTCTTCAGCGCCTCGCTATTTACGCTAAAGTTTTTTATTGTTTAACAAAAATAGAGTTGTGAGAAAGTCAAGCTTTAGCGTAAAGAGCGAGGCGTTGAGTTGAAGCAATGTCACTGTTTGTGACATTGCTTCAAATAAGCAA